>NW_028243768.1:0-139454 GCF_964263255.1 Lissotriton vulgaris | reverse complement strand
AGATTAAGGATGCCTATCTTTCAGTTCTCGTTTACCCACCACACCGGAGATTCTGCCAATTCACATGGAGGGGACACATTTATGAGTTTTGGGCTCTCCCATTCAGCCCCTCATCTGACCCTTGGTGCTTCACCTAGTTACTGCGGCCAGTGGCAGCAACCCTCTGCACAAAAGTCGTACAAATGATTATTTACCTGGGCAACATCATACTCATTGACCAGTTTCCAATGCAACTCAGACGCAATCTGAACATGACTATTGCAGCACTTCAGGAGCCAGGCTTCGTCATTAACAAGCGGAAGTCCGAACTGATACCCACACAACAGATGACCTTCTTGGGGTTTCTCTTTAAATTGACTTTGGCTTCGCTGAGCCTACCATCCACAAAGGTATCCATAATCCAGAAGAAACTCAGAAAAGTCCTAAAATGGGACAGGACCTCCCTGCGGCAATGGGCCCAGATTGTAGGACTTCTCTTATCATCCATTGTAGCCAATCAATATCCCGGCCCCCTGCAATACTGAGCTCTACAGATACTGAAGACGATACACCTATGAAGAGAATTAACTTATTTGAAACTAATATTCCTGACACAAGAAGCCAGAACAGAACTCCAGTGGTGAGTCAGCCACTCAATGCTTGGAACAGGAGAGCAACCTTTAGGACGACACCAGACATAGTAATGAAGTCAGACGCCAGCCGGCTTGGGAGCCAGATGTGGAGATGTGTCAAAGGGGGGATAATGGTCGGAGGAGGAGCTGCAGATACACATCAACTGCTTGGAACTCTTTGGTTACTCCTTTATGGTCAAATCCCTTACCAGAGACAGAGTCCTGTTGTATTCTGTTATGGATGGACAACATCTCAGCGATCCAGTACATCAATCGGCTGGGGGGGGGGCACCCCCACAAAGACACTATCAAAGTTGACAAAGGATTTCTGGAACTACTGCCAATAGAATTAGATTTTTGTGATTTGGACATTTTTGCATCAGGGTTATACCATCAACTTCCACAATATGTGAGCTGGAGACCGGATCTGGAAATCATAGAAGTGGATGCCCTCCTCCAAGACTGGGCAAAGGATCTTCTGTAAGCCTTCCCACCATTCAGGATGACTTCCAGGGTAACGACTCAAGTCAGACAATAGACACCATCTCAGGTGTTGGCCACACTGATCTGGAAGTCACAGACATGGTTCCCAACGCTTATGGAGCTGTCGTGGGAACTACCAAAAAAACTGCCCTCATTCCCTTGGTACTTAGAGACCCGCAGGGTTACCTGTACCCTCTGGTCCTGGAAGATTTCCAAAGACCCTGGAAAGACAACCAACTTTCAGCAGATGCTGAAACCTTTATCCAGCAGGCATGGGCTTCAGGCACCATCAAGAGATATTGCTTGTCTTGGAGATGGTGGAATAGTTGATGGTTGACAGACATCTGGATCCCTTGTGGGCAGAAGTTACTCACAATCATTTTTTTGACAGAATTGGCACAGTCAAGGTTGGCATACCATACAGTCAATTCCTTTAGGTCAGCCATATCATCCGGACATAACATTATTTATAACAAACCTCCTGGAGAAAACCCTTAGGTCTGTTAACTAATGAAGGGTATCAGACTCTCTAACCCTTTGGAGCACAGATAGTCAGTCATATGGGACTCTGATGATGTCTTACGACTAATCCTTAGTTGGCAGGATAACCAGTGCTTGTCACGAAAGGAACTCTCAGCAAAACTGCCCATATTCCTATACCTCATTTCATGTAAAAGGGTGTCCAATGTGAGGACTTTGGATACCTCCGCTAGGGTTGCCACGCCAGGAGGAGTCACGTTTACCATATGTAGGAGAACTAAGAAAAATACCATGTCGGTATCTTATCCTAGTAATGCCCCAAACTATGGGGCATATAACCAACAACTAGTGATAATTATCGCTATGTTGGTTTAGCGGCGATATTTTTATCACCGAGCTGCAGCGATTTTTATCGCTTAGGAACCTTGCTATTATCAAGGTATGTCTCCTAAGCGCTAAAAATTGGCCGAAATGCATGAATATCGCTGAAAAGTCAGCGATATTCATGCATTACCGAGCTAATGCTCTTAGCCATGTTATCCACCTACCATTGGATAACATGGCTAAGAACTGCTCAGGGGCAGGTGTTAGCTTTTGGAGATATTCGCGCTTAGTGCGAATATCTCCAAAAGTTGCTAATAGGAGATAGCGATGTTAGCGACTGTTTCCAGTCGCTAACATCTTGGCACGCCCACTTTGCATGTCATTAGTGATAAATATCACTGACATGCAAAGCGGGGCCCAAGATGGTCGCTATCTCCTACTAGCTGTCACTAACTGGTGTTAGCGACAGCTAGGTAATAGGGAGATAATTTTTTCTCGGCTTTCTTGGCTTTTAAAGCCAAAAAAGCGGAGATAAACCCCCTTGATAATATGCCCCTATGTGTAGTCAGATGCATTAAGGTATATGAAGAAATTACAGAGGATATCAGACCAGCAGGTGTTGTAATTTGGCAGCTATTGGGTTAATATTAGCAGAAGCCATCCTGTATTTAGTGACTATCTTGTCCATTTTTTGGAATCCATTTTGTATTTCTGTCAGGCATTTCTTTTGCCATGTGCTACCACGTGCTCGCCATGTGCTCTGTCCTATCTTGCTGTTCTCTGCTCTTAAAATCTGCATAGAGACGAGATATATTTAGCATCTTCCACATTTGCACATGCTCAGTTGACATTGCAGCTGTCTTTGCAGCTGCCACTAGAATGTAACTGTCATGATGCGTTTGCCTTAAACAGCCACTGTTAGCTCCTCTCACTTGTTGACTGTGCATTTTCTGTATGACCTTATATGTACCTGAAATCAGCATTTTGTACTTGTACCGTCTCCATTTGAGTCACTGTGTGGGTATAATAGGACCAAGCTCCTCCCATTAAGTGTGCTACTTCATACATTACCGAAGGGTGCTGTGTGAATGTAGTTCCACCTCAGGAGGATAATAAACTTGTATTTTCCATTCCAGTTTCTGTGCCAACTTCTATTCTATTGGTCTGGGGACTTGTGCAGAGGCCCACCACGACAAATTGGTGCCCGACACGTGGGGCTCATCGGCGACTCGGATGCCCGAAGGACTGTTCGAAACGACGGATTGGAATCTCGCTTTGGACGTGATCGCTGCCTGAGGAGACCCGGGACTTGGCAACCACAGCGTTTTTCCTTTCTTTCTGATCTGACCATCGACTGAGACCTTGACCCTTGCTGATAGGTCGCTCCCCCACCAAACAGCTCCGCCTGTGTGTCCTGACCCTGCCCCAGCTGCCGCTGCTGTAGAAGTTGAGGCCCTCCTCCACCCACAGGCTACCATCTGTGAACGCTGTTGCCTGTATCCCCCCTTTGCCTGCATTCTTATCTGTTCCCGTTCTCTTGCCTTCTGTTTCCTGATTGTGCTCATTCTCTTACCTTCTGCTCCCCTGATTGCACTTATTTTTCTTGCCTTCTGCTCCCCTCATTGCACTAGTTTTTCGTGCCTTCTGCTCCCCTGATTGTATCCGTTTTTCTTGCCTTCTGCTCACCCAATTGCATTTGTTTTTCTTGCCTTCTGCTCCCCTGATTGCACTTGTTTTTCTTGCCTTCTGCTCCCCTGATTGCACTTGTTTTTCTTGCCTTCGCTCCCCTGATTGCACTTGTTTTTCTTGCCTCTGCTCCCCTGATTGTACCCGTTTTTCATGCCTTCTGCTCTCCCGATTGCACTCGTTTTTCTTGTGCTCTGCTTCCCTGATTGTACTCATTTTTCTTTCCTCTACTGCCCTTTGTGCTCTCTGTACCACTCGTTTCCCCCAGTTTTTTGTGACCTTTCTACACTTTCTTGGGACCTTTGTGTCTCTGTGCCACTCGTTTCCCCCTGTTTTTTGTGGTGACCTTTCTGCCCTTTCTTGTGAACTTTCTGCGTCTGTGCCACTCATTTCCCCCATTGTTTGTGACCTTTTCTGCCCTTTCTTGTGACTCCTCGGCGCCCGACATAGCCATAGCCATCCCGGACGGCTACAAGATCACCCGCAGGGATCGCGCCAAAAGAATCGGATGAGGAATAGCCATCGTCCACAAGTCCACCCTCAAGGTCGCCGCCCATGCAGACGACACCCTCAACACCGCCGAACACCTGCAATTCCAGATACACACCGACGCCAACACCACCCTCAGTGTAACACTCATCTACAGACCCCCCCGGACCCCGGGCTCAGTTCAGTGACTCCAAACGCCGACCTCGCCAGCACCCACGCACTCGCCTCCACAGACTACATCCTCCTCAGGGACCTGAAATTCCATCTCGAGAACAACATAGACGCCAACTCCGCCTCCGGGATCAACAACCTCACCAAACTGGGCCTCAGACAACTCGTCACGCCGGCTACACGCTGGATCCCATCTTCTCCACAGGCTCCCACGTCGCCTTCGACCACACCACCGAACTCCACTGGACCGACCACCGTTGCATCCATTTCACCTTCAAGTAACCAACCACGTACCACCGCACCCAACAGCTGCTTTGCCGCTGCTGGAGCAAAGTCACCGAAGACCATCTGATCACCTCCCTCACCAAGACCCACCCACCGACCCTACCAACCCAGACGCCGCAACCCGAAACCTCAGGCAGTGGATTGACGACTGCGCCAACACCCTCGCCCCGCTCAACAAACCCTCCAACAGCCACGCCAACAAGAGAGCCACCTGGTTCACCGACGAGCTCCAGACCTCTAAACGCGCATGCCGGAAACTGGAGAAGACAATGGCTCCACGAACGCACACCGGACAACCACACAGCCCACAAGGATGCCACCCGCAGACACCACCACCTCATCAGATTAGCCAAGAGATCCTCCTTCAAAGACCGCTTGGATAACAACGCACACAACAGCAAAGAGCTCTTCAGCATCGCAAAGGAACTCTCCAACCCCAGCGCCAACGTCAACGCCAATGTCAACGACATCCCGCCCTCACAAGAACTGTGCGACTCACTAGCCATCTTCTTCCACCGCAAGATCGCTGACATCCACGACAGCTTCAACACCACAACCGCCCCTACTGCACCAGACTTCACCTCCCCTGTGAACATTACCAGCGCCAACCGCCTGACCTCCTGGTCCAATGATGACAAGACACGCAAGGTCATGAACTCCATCCACTCAGGATCTCCGTCTGACCCGTGCCCACGCCACGTATTCAAAAAATGAGATGCAGCCATTGCACCCTAACTACTGAAGATCATCAACATCTCCTTCGAAACATCAACATTCCCGGAAAGCTGGGAACACGCCGAAATCAACGCCCTCCTCAAGAAGCCCAAAGCGGACACCAAGGACCTCAAGAACCTCCGGCCCATCTCCCTGCTCTCATTCCCAGCATAGGTCATCAAGAAAATCGTCAACATGCAACTGGCCCGCCACCTCGAAAACAACAACATCTTGGACCCGTCCCAGTCCAGATTCAGATGGAACCACAGCACCGAGACAGCCCTCATCGCCGCCACAGACGACATCAGGCGCCAACTAGACAACAGCGAAACATCAGCCCTCATCCTCCTGGACTTGTCAGCCGCCTTTGACATGGTCTGTCATCGCACTCCTAGAAGCCGGAATCCAAGAGAAGGCTCTTGACTGGACCACGTCCTTCCTCTCCGGCAGAACCCAGAGCATCCGCTTCCCACCCTTCTGATCTGAAGCCACCGACATCATCTGCGGCGTCCCCCAGGCTCATCCCTCAGCCCAACGCTGTTCAACGTCTACATGGCCCCTCTCGCATTAGTGGCCGGCCATCACGGCCTCAACATTATCTCCTATGCTGACGACACCCAGCTGATCCTCTCCCTCACCAAGGACCCACACACTGCTAAAACCAACCTCCACGAGGGAATGAAGGCAGTCACCGATTGGATGAGGAGCAGCCGTCTGATGCTGAACTCGGCAAGACGGAGGTCCTCATCCTCGGACCCACGCCCTCAGCCTGGGACGACTCCTGGTGGCCGACCACACTAGGAACAGCACCGACACCCACCGACCATGCACACAATCTAGGATTCATCCTCAACTCCTCTCTCTCCATGTCTAAGCAGGTCAAACTCGTCTCCTCCTCCTGCTACAACACCCTCCGCATGCTCCGCAGTATCTACAAGTGCATCCCGCCCGAAACAAGAAGAACGGTGACACAGGACCTCATCAACAGCAGATTAGGACTACAGCAACGCACTCTATGGAGGAACCCCAGCCAAACACCTACAATGACTACAACGCATCCAAAAAGGCCTCGGCCCGACTGATCGTCATTGTTCCCCGCCGCAGCCACATCACCCCCCCGAGAGACCTACACTGGCTCCCCATCGGCAAGAGATCACCTTCAAGTTCCTCACCCACGCACACAAAGCACTCCACAACGTCGGACCAGCCTACCTGAACAGCAGACTCAGCTTCCACACCACCACCCGCCAGCTCCGCTCCACCAGCCTCGCCCTCGCCGCTGTCCCCCGCATCCAACGAATGACCTCCGGCGGCAGATCCTTCTCTTACCTTGCCGCCAAGACCTGGAACACCCTCCCTACCCACATATGGCAGATCCAAGACCTACTTGCCTTCAGAAGACTCCTCAAGACCTCGCTCTTCGAGCAGTAGCAGCACCCCCCTCCCCTTAGCGCCTTTGAACCCTCACGGGTAAGTAGCATGCTTTACAAGTACTCTGATTGATTGATTGATCCGTTGACTCGCCGTGCAGTGACCATTTAGTCGATTTTGAGAACTTGGCAGTTGGAACCTGTACACCATTTGGTTGGTAAGAGTCGTTCTGCAGCACTTGCTGTTGGTTTTTGATGCCTTGGATTGGTAAGGTAGTTTTGTAACACTTACTGTGGCTTTTGATTTGAAGGATTGGCCAATATTTGTATTTGTTTGTAAGGTATATATAAATTGCAATTTATATAGGCCGGTAAAGAGGAGATTTTTCCCTGTTTGAATTTGTTTGAACGGTGCAACGTACGAAGAGTACCTTAAGCGCTACTTTGATTATAAATCATGACATATCCCAGCCTGCTTACAAGCTTCTGCACAGCATCACACCCTGTGCTGGCAGTGTCCCCCAACCTGACATGTGAACAGTGTAGCCAACAATAGCAAACCACTAAGAAGATAACTGCATGGCAGGTAAAATAGCCATCACAGATTACACTATCATCAGGGTCAGAATGTCTGAAAATCTGATGCCTGCAAAGAGCTTTGCAATGTTGAAGTGATACATAGAGCATGGGGCACAGACAATCAAATGCAAACACCAAAATAACTTTAATCAGCAAGGACACTGACAAAACACACAACAGGAGTAACTGTATTTATTCACATATTGCACAGATGTAGCAGTAGAACAAAAGTAGACAACAGCAAGGCAGAAAATGATGATCATAAGCAAGATACTATGCACAGGTCAAAAGACAAACAAGAAGGCCAAGGTCCATAGCACAGGAGAGAGTACAGCACAGCAGAGCAACAAGGCCAGTGTCAATGGCAGGTGAGACAGCAAGTAACTGTGAAGCTGCACAGGGGAGAGTACAGCACAGCAGAGCAACAGGGCCAGTGTCCATGGCACAGGGAAGAGTACAGCACAACAGACCAACAGGGCCAGTGTCCATGGCAGGTGAGACAGCAAGTATATGTGAGGCTGCACAGGGAGAGTGCAACACAGCAGAGCAACAGGGCCAGTGTCCATGGCACAGGGGAGAGTACAGCACAACAGACCAACAGGGCCAGTGTCCATGGCACAGGGGAGGGTACAGCACAGCAGACCAACAGGGCCAGTGTCCATGGCAGGTGACACAGCAAGTAGATGTGAGGCTGCACAGGGGAGAGTACAGCACAGCAGACCAACAGGGCCAGTATCCATGGCACAGGGGAGAGTACAGTGCAGCAGACCAACAGGGCCAGTGTCAATGGCACAGGGAAGAGTACAGAACAACAGAGCAACAGGGCCAGTGTCCATGGCACAGGGGAGGGTACAGCACAGCAGAGCAACAGGGCCAGTGTCCATGGCACAGGGGAGGGTACAGCACAGCGGACCAACAGGGCCAGTATCCATGGCACAGGGGAGAGTACAGTGCAGCAGACCAACAGGGCCAGTGTCAATGGCACAGGGAAGAGTACAGAAAAACAGAGCAACAGGGCCAGTGTCCATGGCACAGGGGAGAGTACAGCACAGCAGGGCAACAGGGCCAGTGTCCATGGCAGGTGACACAGCAAGTAGATGTGAGGCTGCACAGGGGAGAGTACAGCACAGCAGGGCAACAGGGCCAATGTCTATGGCAGGTTAGACAGCAAGTAGATGTGAGCTGCACAGGGGAGAGTATAGCACAGCAGACCAACAGGGCCAGTGTCCATGGCAGGTGACACAGCAAGTGGATGAGAGGCTGCACAGGGGAGAGTACAGCACAGCAGAGCAACAGGGCCAGTGTCCATGCTTGTAAACAATGGTCAGGACTAGCACACCTGCTTGAGGCACAGGCGCATAAGGGGGATGTCAACTCACTCCTGGCAGTCATGCGGACTTGGACCTGGCTGTGTGTCGGGGACAGCAGACCCACTTGACTGTGGTGACAGAGCCCCAGGTGATGCGGGGCTAACAGTGGCTTGGCAAGCTGGAGGGCTGTGTGGACCAGGTGGCATAGTGGCACGTGGAGGTGGAGTCATGGAGACTTCTAGCACAGTGTGGGTGGGAGAGGTTGGAGGGGTGCCCTTCCACTTTTTGGGAATATGAATTGGCTTCCCTGTCTTGGGTTTGATGGGAAGTATTGATGTCACAACAGGCACACACACCAACTGTCCCACATCAGGTGCAGACACTGGCACTACCTCTGGTGATGTGCTGCATCCTGCGGAACACTTGGTCTGGCTACGCCTCTGGACCTCCTTCCCCTCTTTGCCTGGTGTGCCCCCAACAGTGCCCTGCTTTGCCTTTTTGACAGGGGTGGTGTCTACAGTGCCCGACTTTGCCTTTTTGCCAGGAGTGGTCTCTACAGTGCCCGACTTTGCCTTTGTGCCAGGGGTGGTGTCTACAATGCCCTCCTTTGCCTTTTTGCCAGGGGTGGTCTCTACAGTGCACTCCTCTACCTGCTTCAATGGACTTGCAATTGGGGTAGATGTGGTGGGTGGATGTGTCCCTGTGTTCTTCCGAGGTGTACCCCTGATAAGCAACACCTCAGTGGACACAGACACTGCATGGGTAGGTCTGTGTGAAGTTTTAGTGACAAGAGAGTCTTTTGCTGGTGATGCCTCTGCGGCATGTGAGCCTGATGTCTGCCTCATTGATCTCCTGGCTTGATCTTCCCTGACTGGCTCTTATCTGTGCATTCTGGGGTGGCCCTGCACTTCAGTGGGGATGGTGCCTGTGGGCGGGAGTGCCTGGGTTGTGTCTGTTGTGTGCTCCTTGTGCTGTATCTTTTTGGTGACGCAGGCGAACCTTGGTCACTGTCACCTGATGTGGCCACTGACTGGGGGGTGGACAAAGGCACCTGAGCTGCAATGGGAGCATGTGCCTGTTGAAGGGCTGACGTCACTGTGGATGACAACGCCTGGACTGTACGGTGTAGCCCACCCACGTCAGAGTGTATGCCCTCCATTCATACAACCACCTGGCCTAATTTATTGTCATGGTCACTGAAGGCATTGAGCAGGGCGGTCTGGCCCACACAGAGCTGGCGCAAGAGCTCTACACACTCTGCACTGAGGGCAGCAGGGGGGACAGGTGCAGGGGCAGCGGTGCCAGGTGTGAATGTGACTCGGCCCCTCTTAGTGACACGGATTCGGGCAGCACTAGAGAAAGTGGATGGGAGGCTGGGCACTGGCCGCTGGGTGTTAGATGATGATGCAGACTCCCCAACCCCTGTGCCTGCCAACATGAATGCATCCCCACTGGCATTAGATGATGTGGTACTTTGTGTCTCAGCCACGGATTCCTCCTGCATACTTCTGTCCCCCTCAGATGCGCTGGTGGGCTCTGTGCCACTGGCCTCCACTGCAGCTGTAGTGCTACTCTCCCCACCACTGGTTTCTGGCTCATGTTCCTCTGTGGTCTCTTGCGAATCTTCATGAGAGAGAGATACAGGGTTGTGTAAGTGTCATCATCTGGTCACACTAATTCAAATCAATGCACTACAGGAGAGGCCCAAATCTACATGGTAACCACCACACACTGCATTCACTGTGCAGCAACACACAACATAGACCACAACAGTGCCTGTGATGCAGAATATCTGCCACGAGTGAGCCATGTCGATGCCACACAGCACTACACCCTGCCCGTAGATGGAGTGGACCACACACACAACTTGCCCTGCCTCACCTAGGGACATAATGTGGGTATAACACTTATTGCCACTGACAGACCTTTAGGGAACAGGAGGGGACAACACACACACCTATTATGACATTACAGTCCACAATGCCAAGTAGGCCATAGTAAGCACCATGTGCTAATCTGGGTCACATTGTTGTCAGATGTGTGGGCCTCAACGTCCATGGTGCATGCAAAGTAGGCATACATGAACTCACACTAAGAAAGTGGACACTGCAGTTCACCCCATAATAGATTCACCACACTATGATGAATGACCATGTGGAGCATAACCCATCTGGCAATGTGAAAGTACAGCCAGGAGTTTCTCCTCAGTAAGTCCAGGGTGGGCCCAATGCCTGATACAAGCACACATCACAGCAGCCACTCACATTACACAGCACAGCACAGCAAAACGCGCACATCACATGGGTCAACGGTGCCACAGACCCTGTAAACATGCATCCACTCACAGCAAAAGTCACCCTCCCCAGATACTCACCACCCCTGCGTTGCTGGCGATGCTCCTTCAAACGTGCATCCAGGTCTGGATGAGTCACTGCCAAGATGCGGCCCATCAGTGGAGTCATGCTGGGATGCGCCAAACGCCCTGTGTGTGGTAGCATCCCCAACGTCATCTCTGCCACTTGCTTTGCCAGCCGGCTGATGTCGTCCCACCTCTTGTGACAGTGGGTGCGTCGTCTGTTGGATACCCACAGGTCTCGCACCTTTGCTGCAATGGCCTTCCACACGGCCTTATGCTGGTGTACCTTGAGCTGCAGGTATGAGAGAAAAGAAGGGTAAATGACCATGTGGAGTGGTGTGGGTCACTGGTTAGAGGCGGCAGACCTGGAAGCCGAGGACGGCCCAGGACCAGGGTTCAATTCCCGACGCGGCAGGGTCGTGGACCAGGGTCAGCAGACTTGATAATTCTCGCCTCGGTGCCTACTCTAACCAGGGATCACACTCGGCAACTCTGGGCATTAGCTTGCCTCATCTCCACAAACGGCACCCCACATACGCCGGGGATGCCTAGTTTCACCTTGGCGATAACCAGTAGGGACCATCTCACAGGGAAAGCCACGACGGGTTCCCCAGCGGTCTACAGCGCGGAGATACCCCAGGTGGGGTGATTCAGGCGCTTTACTAGACATCAATACATTACATTACAGTTACACAATGTCAGGTACCAACATCCATCAGTACAGTAGCAAGACACAGACTCAGGACTAATTGTAACCTCCCTCCCTCAAAAACTGGGGGACCCCTAACAAGGGCATTCTGCGTGGCACAAACATTTGTGATTGCATGCACAAATTGGGGCGTAGAGGCTCCATGATAATGTCACAAATGCAGGATGCCTCAACACAATATGCATCTATAGAAGTGTGTAAGTTTAAAATTATACAGGACACAGATGTGGCATATCTACTATTCAGTGTGAATGAACTGGAGCAAGGAGCATGTAAGTCTGGTGATGTTTTATTGTTTGGGTGGGCAGGCACTGAAACTACTCTCTGGGTCACACTGAGTCTACAGGGGCACAGTGACCTATTCACTCAAGCAATTACTGTCCTGGCGCCTACGTGGCTAACATCCGTTGGCTCTGTATGGCTGACAATGTAACACACCACACTCACATATACACGTACAGGCATGGAAAAGTGTCATTGGGACACACACACTCCCATATTGGTCTGATGCTGGGAGCTGCCCTCCAAACCATCTTCTGCAACTGGACTATATAGAAACTTCCATCCCACACTTAATGGCATATCCTTGGTCTGAAACGGCTAACACTTGCACTGACTAACCAGATGAACTCACATAAGAAGCTGTGGGTACCATACATTGCATTCCTCTCTACTGAATTCAAAGACTTGTCTTGCTCTTGATACCTTCGCTTTCTGCACTTGACTGCGGGGGTATCAGATTAATGGATCACCGCAAAAGGGGCCTCTATTTCCCTCATGCACACTCCGTTGGAGTGAGTACCTGAGGGAGAAGGTATAGGAGTAGGGTGGTTGAGACTCATTTACCCCTTTTTGGTCCGGTTTCCTGTCCAACACCACCATCGGAATTAACTCCCATCAGCTGTGTTGTATTTTATTGTTCTGTGATACTGAAATACAGTAGAAATAGATTTGAACCTAAAAAAATTCACAAAATATGTGGAGAAAAATCTAGGGGTAGACGGTACACTCCACTCCATCAGTGGAGTTTGAATAGCATTGCCACTCCACTTGGAAAGCGGAGGTCAGCAAAAACTCTGCCAAACTGTTGGTAGAGCGGAGTTTACCAGCGGGCTTACCCATAGTCTCAGCAATATCACAGTGGGGACTTACTTGTAGCAACACAAATGACCCTCAGCAACCAAGGGGACAAGAGGATGTGGCCTAATGGCCAGAGCGGTCAACCTTGAAGCTGGGGAACTGGGTCCGAGTCTCGGCAGGGACGCTCAACATCCTGTGATTCATGGCAAATCACTTAATCTCCCCGTGCCTAACAAAATGAACGTGTCCGTCTGCAACGCAACTGGTGCTCATGTAAAGCGCTCTGATACCTTTGGGTTGAGGGACTTACTTGTAGCAACAATAGGGGTTTTTGAACCCCAATTACCTAAGCAGCCAAGGGGACTTCATCCCCCAACCAGTAGTGCACCAGGAGGCCCACTTGCAGAGTGGTTAAGAAAGGGAGGTGGGGTCCCAGACGACGTCTCAGCAATCCCGCTGTGGAGGACTTACTTGTGGCAACAATGGGGTTTCTTGGCTCCCAATAACCCTCAGCAGAGAAGGGGACTTCATCTCCCAACTAATAGTGCACCAAGAGGCCCCTTTGCAGAGTGGTTGAGAAAGGGGGTGAGGCCTCAGACAATTTCTCAGCAATCCCGCTTTGGGGGACTTACTTGTGGCACCCGCTCTTGGAACTCTGTGGAATTTGGCTGAGTTTTTTGGCAACTCCACAGAATTCCACAGAGTGAAACTTTGTGAGCTCCACCTAGGTCTAGCGATAATATCACAACACTCTGATCAATACAATTTTACACAAATAACCCTTATGTAGGGAAAGGTAAGTGACTTAACTGACGATCAGTGAAGTAAGAGTAACAGGAAAGGATGTCATGGATATAATATGGACATAGGAACGTGTTGTGATTGGAGGACTGCTGTTATGGACACTCTTGCCCCAGTGGGTGTTGAAGGTTGTAGTTCTTGTTTTTTTAAAAACTTTTTTTGATAGTATCAAAATCAACACAGTCCTGTGCACAGTACAGCACGAATGCACAGTACACTAGTCACTTAAAGGTACCAAGTGTAGTATCACAGGGTATGGAATCAATGTACACTAGAATGCAGGCCCTTCCCAACTACAAAGAAACATGCCCCCACCCTATCCCCTCCAACCCCATACCTGACGCCATGGGGGTTGTAGTTCTTGTTATGTTTATTTTTTTGTTAAAGATGTTCTTTGAAGGCGACTGCTAATTAATGTAGTGAAGAAAGAAATGCATAATCCTCGCCTCTGGACCTGACTTAGTATTTCTGGAAGCTTTCATATAGGAAATAGGATTTGATGAGCACAAGCAAAAAAGTTCATGTTCTTTTTTTATTATTCATGGGTATCAGGTCGCTTGTTGACTATTCATTTTATTATCAATTTGGATCTTTTGTTTTATTGAAGGTGTACTCAGAAAGTTAATGTTAGGTCTGTTGTACATTAAATAGAAACATGGCACCCTATAAATATCATCACGCTCATGTAAATGAAACACTCCTACATTTCCCATGATCCCCCGGGCTCTACTCTCTTCTGACACTAACAAAGTACCAATAGTACAATAAAGTCTTATTCTGACTAGTGCTGGGGGAGTCACAGCCTAATATGACATTGTAACCCATCTGAGGGCCTCTATCGGCCGCCAGTGGCATTGCAGCCTTTAGTCTCTTTTGCAATCTTGAGTAGAAACTTTGAAAACAAGCATTGGCAAATCCAGCATAGAGTGTTGACCTCGACATTAAGGGCCCCTGCTTTATCTATTAGACTTGTTTCCACAACATAACATGGTTTTCAAAGTATTCTCTTTGAAAAGATTACAAGCTTCCCTACTTCCATGAATTGTGGTTTCTAGGTGTTTGGCTGGACACGTGGTTATTGTGCAGGTGTTTTTGATTTTTGTTCCGTCAAACATTGTTATCAAGGTTTTTCTATGGGCTCTTGACAGTTACTTATGATAGTCACATCATCATTGTTTCAATTTCTTCTACTTTCCACATCTTCTGTCCCTGTACATTAATTACTCTGTGTCCAGATCTTCCTCATTAGTCCTGGATTTCCTGCTCTCTGAACTCAAACTGGTCCATGGATGAGCGTTGCTATCAATCAGGAAGAGGCGGGGCACTAGGGGGATTATTTGACAGACAGCAATCAGGGCATCAATATGCAATAATCCCAAACATGGCCGAGAAATGTTAGCCCATGTTCTACTCGGAGAAATACAAAATCATTTTCCAATAATTAGCTGCAACTATCTTTCTCTGTGGCGACAGTTGCGTACTTGCAGCCAATGTATTTAGGCCCAGATTTATAAAGGTTTTGCATTGCATTTTTTAATGCAGACTTGATGCATAATCCTTTTTGGTCTTTACAAAGTAACGCAAATGGCTATATGCATTGCTTTGAAAATAAAAGTAACTAAAAGTTGCGCATCGCGCTGCCTTGCGTTATTTTGAATCAGGGAGGCGTTCCAAGGGTGGTGCATGTGTATTCCTGTGCAACCATCCATGTTTTGTGATGCAAGTCCATATATACAAAGACTTGTAGACACAGATTTGCACTGAAATTCTGTGCCCGCCTGAGGTTGGAGTAACGAGGAGCAATGTCTTTTTTTCTTCTTGTTATTTCCTGTTTGCACGTGTGCTGCATTTGAAAAAAGCTGCAGAGGCTTTACATATAGCAAGAAGCCTCAAAGTATAGTTTTTGTGCAGGAAGGCGTTCCTTCCTGCACAAAAACTATCCTGACCATAACGCAAACATGCATGAACTATGGCGCAAGTGTACCAGCATTGGTGCAAGGCAGCACAGAGTGCGCCAGAGCACGGAGAGAGCAGAACTGTGCCACTCCCCAGGTTTTGTGGCATTTGATGGTAAATATGCAACCGAGAATATGCTGGATTCAACTCTGCAGGAAATCTTAAGTGAGGCCAAACATGCAGAGAAAGTACTGCAATTCTACTGACTTCAAATAGAGGTGCTTGCTGTGGGCACCTGCTCTTCCATTACCTTCATAACTGTTCCCAATTGGACAGCTCTGATGGTTCTTCTGTAGCCCAACCAACTCTAGGAGAGGCGAAACTCAGCCCTGCCTCGGCATGAGCAGACAGAAACAACAGAGTTCCGAGCTGAGCTGCTGCTAGAAATACACCATTCACTGTACAGGGTTCACTGACACAACATCGATGGAAAAAATATTGATGTTAAAAATATTGAGAAAAAATATAGACAATAAAAATATCGACTCCTTTACTTAAACAGGTAAGTCCAAAAATATTGATTAAAAAATATTGATGTAAAAAATATAGATTTATAAAATATTGACTTTTATATAAATATAAAATAAAATAATATATATTAAATATATTAACTATTAAATATAATATTACCACGATTAAATACATTTACTATACATTTTAATAAAATATAACAAATAAACGTAATAAAAAAGATAAACACACAAACATAATAATTTAAACATATATATTTACTTTATAAAACAATTATTAAACTAGTACTTTTATTTTATAATAAAAGTTTAAAATAATATAAAATATAAAAATATTAATTAATGATTTAATACATAAGAAAAAAATCTATATTAAATTAAAAAATACAATCAATGCAACAGTAGGGAAATTGTTGGACAGCAAAGGGGTAAAAATAACTAATCCCACACCAGTGAGTGCAGCAGTAGGGTAAGTGTTGGATAGCGGAGGGGTAAAAATTACTATTCCACTCCAAAGAGTGCAACTGTAGAGAAAATGTTGGATGGGGGGATACAATTTACTATTCCCACTCCAAAGAGTGCAACCGTAGAGAAAGTGTTGGATATCGGAGGGGTAAAATTAAATATTCTCACTCCAGTGAGTGCCACAGTAGGGAAAGTGTTGGATAGCGGAGGGGTGAAATGACTATTCCCACTCCACTGAATGCAACAGTAGGATAGATGCTAGATAGAGGAGGGGTACTGAGTGCAACATTAGGAAAAGTATTGGCTAGCGGAAGGGTAAAAATTACTATTCCCACTCAAGTGAGTGCAACAGTAGGGAAAGTGTTGGATATCGGAGGGGTAAAATTAAATATTCTCACTTCAGTGAGTGCAACAGCAGGGAATGTGCTTGATAGCGGAGGGGTAACAATTACGATTCCCACTCCACTGAGGGCAACAGTAGGGAAAGTAGTGGATAGAGGAGGGGTAAAAATTACTATTCAAACTCCAGTGACTGCAACAGTAGGGAAAGTGTTGGATAGCTGAGGGGTACAAATTACTATTCCCACTTCAGTGAGTGCAACAGTAAGGAAAGTGCTGGACAGCGGAGAGGTAAAAATTAATATTCCCACTCCAGTGTGTGTAACATTAGGAAAAGTGCGGGAAAGCAAAGGGACAAAAATTACTATTCACACTCAAACAGTTAAAAAAAAAATATATATATATATATATATATATGTTAACAAATATGAAAATCATAAAGATAAACAATATTTGAAAAATGAAAATGAATATATAATATACATATAAAAAGAAAACATAATATAGTATTAATTACATATAACAAAAACCTACAAATATTATATAAAATAGAATAATAAATAAAATTAAAAATTTGTTTTAAACTACAAAATATTTACGAACAAAGAAATTAATTAATACATAAATGTATTTATTTTATTTCCTAACCAAAAATACCTCACCAAAAACAAAACACTTCAACTTTCTAAATTGCATTTACTTCCATAATTAACATGATTACTAATCAATTAGAACATTTTCTAAATAAAAAAAACTAATACATATAAATTGACTACACACATTTACTATAATATCCACAACAGACACCAAAATTAAACTTTAAAATAATAAAACACAATTAAAACTTGTATTTAAATGAAAAACTATTACTAATAACAACTAATAATAAAGTAATTAAAATGTATTTAATACCCACCCTTTTACCCTTTTAAAAGTAAAAACAACTCACAAATAAATGAACAATTACCCAAAATAAATATCAAATAATTAACATCAATTACCAACAATACATTCATTAATTGAACACAAATTACTTCCCACCCTTTACTCCTACAAACACCACAACATACACCTAAAATTTATTACACAATTACACAATTAATTACCAATTAATTATTTAAATTAATTAACAACCAATTATTAATTCATAAATTAAAAAGTAATTACGTTCCACCCCTTACACCTATAAACACTACAACAAACACCTAAAATTATTTACACAATTACTATGATGAATTACCAATTAAATAGTTAAAATTAATTAACAACCAATTATTAATTCATAAATTAAAAGTATATTACTTCCCACCCTTTACACCTATAAATACCACAACACACACCTAAAATTGTTTACATAATTACCATATTTAATTACAATTAGTCAATGTAAATTAATTAACAACCAATTATTAAATAATTAATAATAAATTACTTCACACCTTTAAAACCATAAATTCTCAACTAAACAAATATTAATAAATAAAAATAATCAATGAATTTAATGTAATTAAATTACTTCCCACTCAATCCCCCTATAAACCGACCTCCCGCTACGGAACTAAAAACGCAAAATTCAGTTAAAAAAATAAATAATAACTACTAAAAATGTAACACATATATAAAAAATAAAAATTCTTATACAAAAACATACATCATATACATATAAAATATATTCTAAAATATATAACAATAATTATATTTTTGAAAACGATACTAAACACTACGATATTTTTAAAATCGATATTGCTTGCCTTAAGTTGATATTCTTGACCATGATATTCTTGCCGTCGATATTTCTAAAACACAATATTTTTTACTCGATATTTTTGCAATTCAATATTTTTTGGGGTATTCTTTCTGCACACCACTGTACAGATGGGGCCACTCAGACACAGTGTTGCCAGATTAGGCTATTTCCGTCAATATGGGTAATTTTTTCACATTTGAGTGGGAAATGACTCTTCGGGCGAGGTGCACAAATTTTGACTTTATTTCACCCTATGTGTGCAAAATTCCTGAATGCGGCGGCGGCGCCATCAACCAAAATATTTCAGAGCTTTGTGACTCAGTTCCCAACAAGAACCCAGAGTCTGCAGTCCTCTTGCAGGTGAGCTAATACCCACCTGTTTACAATACCAATATGAGGGCCAGGCCATCGGTGGTGATCGTTCCGCCATCGTAATGACATTTACCCCCCGCCACATTATGATGGTGGTGGGTACCACAGCGGAGAGAAAGTCCGTTTGTCGCTCTTACGCCGGTAGCAATCGTCACGATTATGATGCCGGCAGTAGCCAGCCTTTCCGTGGCTGTTGAACCGCCATTGAAAGGTTAACGGAGAATGTCTTCCGGGGTCTATTGTGGGTGCCCCTTCTGTTGGGAGGAGCTGTGGGTGCAATGGGGGGGGTACCATGGTAGCCCCCTACATTTCACTGCACCAAGTGGCAGCACAGTGTAGTGCCTGCCACGTAGTGCAGTGAAATGCACAACATTCTCCTTTCAACATCGCGGCAGTGCTTGTTAAAGGTGCGAATCCGACTGCAGCGGTGGTGGTCCCATCATAATTAAATAGACGGGACAGCCTGGCGGTCGGACCCAATCACCGCAACGATGGCGGGCACAGTACATTGACTGGATCTAGGACCAAGGTGGTTGGTGGTGGTCTGGGGGTGGCCTCCATGCATCTTGCGGGGGGTTGTCCCCACAATCTTGTTATAACACTGGATTGCACCATCTATTGTTGGAATCTAGGTCGCATTTAGACTACACATGACCCCTTACTCACCTCTTAGTTCACTAACAGCATTGTCATCATGACAGGAGCAGGAATATTTCTGCGCTTGTGTTGAAAAACCTTCACTCTGATAAATTCTTCACAATACGGTGTTTAATTTGATGTGCTACCTTAAAAGGCTTCCAAGTGTTGTTAAAAATACACTTTTGAAATTGTGACGTTGTCTTATATTCCAACACAATGTTGCTCAATGTGGATTCCTAATATTTAACTGGCTCAGCTCAAGAACCGAGCTTAGGTTAGGCTCTGAATTCGCTCATACTGTTATTTTATTGGCTCGTCCTCCTCCATTGTATCCTATGTAGATCGCTTGATGGGAATGTAGGAAGGTAGAATCTGACTACATGGTTGCCCCCATTTATTTCCTGGTGTTTCGATGGTTTTTGACTTAGTTTGGCTGGGAAACCTGCTATTCAGGTCCCCAGCCTAGATGCTTCCTCTCTAAATTGATTACATTTACTATAGGTACATTCCAGTTTGGTTACTGGGGTACTCTTGAGAGTCCCTAGTATATGGTAGGGCATAGGTACCCCAGAGGTACCCCTGAGGTCTACCAGGGGCTGCAGCATGTATTATGCCACCCCTGGGAAGCCTTCCAAAATGACACCACAGGAACACTACTGCAGCCTGGGTAAGGTGATGCATGCACCCCTTATGTAGATATAGGTTACCTATAACTGTCTTAAATCACTAAACATATAAACCTATCAGTCACCCCTATGGCAGGCCTTATCAATCCTGAAGGCAGGGTGCTGGGTTTTGTGTGAGAGTGTGTCCATGCATGAGCAGGGCCCCTCTGCAGCCTTCAGAATCTATTCTTCGCGGTTGTTCTGTGATGCAGCCAGCCTATATACTCTCAAGTGCATTATAACCTCACAGTAAATGCTAACGTTGGAAAAGTTGCAAGGAAACATGTTGAGTTTGGTGTCAAATGCTTTGGAATCATACCCCCTGCCAGTCCTGGCGGCGGGGGTATGATCCCACCCTTCTAGAGAGAGAGACATGTACACACCGGTATACCCAGTAACAGTTTTAAAGAGCCCTGGCATCACAAAATGGATGCAGCCACAGACACGTGTATGGCCTCCCTCTGCTGGATGAAACTCCGGCAGGGGAGGCCTGGACAAAAGGTTTCCTGTCACAGGGAGGTGTCACTACCTCCCAGGCAGGCTTTGGTGTATTAGGGCTGGATGGGTGCACTCCAGAAGTGCTTTGAAGTCTGCACGGGGGCACATTTGGTGTTCCCCTGCATAGTCCAGTTCAAACCGGTTGCAGGGGCTACCAGCAAAATTGGACAAAGGAAATGGGTGTAGCCACCCCTCTTTTCAAGCCCTCCCATAGGTGGGTCCCCAGAGTATGTCCAACCCCTTCCTTGAGTATAACTAAGGGACCCCTGGCAACAGGACTTTAGATTACTCCTTGGCAAAACTCTGCTACAGAAATCCCGGAACTTCGATGATCTACATGACTAGAAGACTGAATAATCTCCCTTGGAGTAAAGGAATTACTCCTATGCTTGGCAGGCACCAACAAAGTATTTGCCGGTCTGCATCTCCGAAGCTCCTGCTGGACTCCAAAGTATTTACAGCCCAGAAGGTGGATTTACAGACTACTCAGAGGCCGACCCGAGTCCCCAGCAAAGCTGGGACCCGGCCGCAGCCCTCGTGAGTAACGTGGAACCGGAACTCCTGGACACCGAGCACATTTGCCAGTACATCAGTTTCTTGACATTCTTTGAAGCTGCACCACAGCACTCAACATCCTTTTTGGGACAGCTCGAATCCAGCTCGTGGTTGTCGTCGACGCCTCCTGGTCCTCGTGGCTGCAGAATCAAGAAGCACCTCTTTGCCCCTGAAGCACCAGGCATCGGTGGGCATTCGTCTATCGTGCCACTGGCCACTGGCTATTGAACCAGACTCTGTCCCCTCTGCTTTCAGGTTCTTCTCATCTTCGATCCAGGCTTGGATCACACTTTCCTCTTTGACTGCAGCAGCACTTTGCAGCAGATCGCCATTGAAATCAACTGCGATTCCTGACACCAAACGACACCTATGCACCCGGCTTCCCGGTGTGAGGTAACTCGAGTACTCGGGTGCTCCCGTGGGTATTGGCTCTAGAACCCCTTAAGTCTAAAGGGGTTTGCTCAAAGTCCTCTCCTAAGTGTCCTTAATCTTTAACATTTTCAACCGTGACTTTCCCCATAGAAGATAACGGCGATTCGCGGCTGTGTTCCCACACTGCACGCGTCCCCCGTGGGTCCCCCGTATCACTACCTTGAGTGGTTCCTTGTGGTCGCAGCGATTCTACAGACTCCAGGCCTTTTGCCTAGTCAAGTCGTGGTTCTTATACCACTTTCTAAGTATATGGTTCGGTCCCCCCCTCGGGGCCTGTAGTATATTGTGCTAATTTACTGTGAGAACTTGATTGTAATTTATGTGCTTTAACCTCTAATTTCATAAAGAGATTAGTAGGGAGTGTCTATTAATAAATGCATATATTTTATATATATATACCTGGTGTGGTTCTCCTTTCATTTGGTCATTCAAGAGATTATAGACTGGTAAAACAAGCTGCTTTACATTCCTTCAAGACTTAGCCTTAAGGCTGCTCTCCATAGCTACCCCTAGGATAGCTTTCAATAAAGGTGGTCTTTAAGCTATCATCAATAAGGGTTGTTTGGACTGGTACAAGGTGCCCACTATAACTAGTAGACAGCATATACCAGGCCAACTTCTCACAATATCCCTGAGAGAAGCAGCCATCCCCCTTAGGCTTCGCCTTATCCAATTGAAAATCCTACATAGAACTTAATTTACAGGTGTAATGTTAGGGAAGATAGGGAAGAGACAAGATGCGCAGTGTCTCCGTCAATGCAATCACAAAGCCACATTCTACCACACAATATGGGAGTGTCCCCATGTACAAACTCTATGGGAGAAGGCTACAACACACATGCCGAGAGCACTAGGGAAAGAGATTATTTTAACACCCCAACTGGGAGGCTACAGACCTTACAGAAGTGGAGCAACAAATGGAGAGGCCATTGCCGAAGGGTTGGGCTAAGGAATTAGACAAATGCATGATAGCAGAAAAAGAGGTGTTCAAATCCAGTGGTTGTAATAAAAAATGGGATTAAAAGTGGAATAAGCGGAATAGGTACTGAGGTGAACTGTGTATCTCACCTATCAAGGAGATGGAGACGAGGAAAAAATGTGCAAATAATATGGGAATGAATGACTGATTTACTACTGATTCCTATTAAATGTCCGAAGAGTGTCATTGTACTGAAATGTATACAAACCGGGAAATTTGACTTATCTGTTTATTTCAACAAATAAAAAGTTTTTTCAAACAAATGGAGGAGTACATAAAGGAAGCTGAGGGACGTTCCAGAAGAAACAACATGTGCCTCATAGTATTCTCGGAACGGGCAGAAGATCACTCAGTGGAGCTTTTCTTGGAGGACTGGATCGTTAACATGCTATAGCCCAAACGACTCCAAATTCTTCACGATCGAATGTGTGCACAGAGCTTTGCCGGCTGCCCCACGACGGGGCAACCCCCAAACCAATAGCTCAACTGTTTAATAACAGGGATTGGCATCTGATCCTACAACATGTGCGCACGCATTGCCCACCCTGTTTTGAGCACATACAGGTACTCATTTTCCCTGACTATACACAGAGGGTTCAGGATCTTCAAAAGGACTTTCAGCCGATTAAAAAAAATTGTTACAAGAACACAATATTAAATACAGTCTGATATTTCTGGCTAAACTCTGGATCCAACATGAAGGTCAGGTTCAGTTTTATGAATCACCACAAGCAGCAGCGAACTGGCTCAAGTCCTTGGGCCTGAGTCGAGAACGTCAGAGTCTTGAGTGGTGGGAGCCAAGACAGTGAGGTGTGAGCCACTCAAATAGAAAGAAGGTGGGATCGGTGAATGTTTCTGAGACTCCTAATGCAGAGGGAGGTGGACGTATCCAGGTCTGCCCAGATGGGACATTTCGAAATGAACCAATGGATTTGATAACTCAGAACTCTTTTTCCCAATTATGCATGGTAATAGCTACCCTGAGTGATAGTACCGATGCAGGGTAGACAAACAAAATCCAGCTGTGACTGATGGGTTTGTATTGCTACCAGGTTAAGACTATATAGATGACTGTAGGGTTTGTTGAGGAGGGCGGGTCCACTGTGTCCTGTTTGTTGGGGCTCCTTCATTATTATTACTATTATTATTAAACTTATATGTGAAAATTCTGTTAAAAATTTCTTTGGACTTCATAACTGGGAGAGGTCGAGAGCTCAACCTCCTCTGGATTGCTGAGTGCCTTCCCTATTCTTGCGATTCGTAGAGTCTTGACGACTTGGGCAGCATCCACACCTAGGGTTGTTATAGTTCTTTAGTTGGTAGTGGGAGAGGCAGGGTTCAGGCCCCTTTGACCACAGATTGAGTCGGGGGATACTGTATGTTCTGCCTAAGGGAGGATTTGGAGTGGAACCACTTGGGGAAATGTAGCATTGTGTTGTTCTGATCTGTTAGAGAGCTTCAATCACCTGCTGGTACTACGAGACAGAATACTGGTCACTGCCACGCATGGGAAGGTCCAGACCACATACACCGGGCCTATATGGCAAGCTTGGGGACTTAATACAAATTCCTAACTTGGAATGTGAGAGGGCTAACTAGACCTGGAAAAGGAATACGGTGCATGCATACCTCCGGAGATATGGGGTGGCTACAGCATTTCTTCAGAAAACACAAAGTGGGAAGATTGTATCAAAACCTTGAGGAGGAGGTGGCGGGGACAAGTGTATGCCACATCCTATTCTGGTTATGCCCAAGGGACCCTGATTTGGGTTGCCCCAGGGGTCCTGTTCCAGAAGTCGCATGTACAGAACAGCGACACTGCAGCCCCACTGTAACTGCTTGCGCGTCCTCTCCCAGAGCAGAATGACTGGTGAATTCTACACCCACCCAAGGCAGCATGCACTGTGATGGATGGGGTAGCTGGTGACTGTAAATGGTGCCTTCTGTCCCCGTGAGGGCACAAAATGTGTTAATTTGTGACTAGTGCCCCTAAGGCATGGCACATCACTGTGGCAGAGTTGATTGCTATTGGTAGTGTAGCTGTTCCTACAGCCTCACACGCCGCTACTGTTCATTAATGATGCCGCCAGGGCAGAACTCACAGCTGCGATTGGGCACTGGTTCCCCAGTGAGGCATACACTGCTATGGGTTAGGACAGATGCCCATGGGGTAGCATGTACTGCCACTGCTGGTAGTTGCTGAGTGTGGAAATCATGGGCATCATTCCATGGCGCTTGTTGTTGAGACTGTGGTGGTAGCACTGATTGTCTCATGGCCAGGTTATGACATAACTGACGGGTGGAGGCACTTGTGCTACGATTGTTTGGAATATGTCTTCAAACTCATACCACAGGGAATAACCAACCTACTCCATGTGACGGAGGGTATTGCTATAACACAGGTGGGGGGCCCCAAGTTGGTTTCCCCTGACTTTATGTAGCGTTGAAAGTTGTAGTGTACCTCATAGGTTTTGTGGTTTTAAGAATTCTGCTGTTTCTCAATCCATGCATACACCTGTAAGCTGCTAACCTCCTTCAATCCCATTAAATTGCAGCCTTTGTAAAGTCAAGCAGATGTGTCTGGTTTGGATCCATATAACTTGCAAAGGATCTAAACAAGCTATTTGTGATCCCTTGACAGGATGAAGAGAATTACAGCAGGGCAGCCTGTGGATTGAAAACTGAGGTAACTGAACAAATAACTGAACTCAAGGGCCACTCCCGCAGACCAACACAAAGGTGATAGATTCTCAGTCCACCATCCAATCCTACATTTTCATCTGGCTAAAATGAAAGTGCCCAGCAGGAATTAATACCTGTGCAGTTGACAAGATTTGAGACTTGTATCTGTTGCCAGCCCGACCAGTAATTACTGATAACAGAGAGCAAGGCTCTAATCTGACCCCTACAATGATGATTGTTACTGTGCAGCACAAGGTAAGCATAAATAGTGAGGAAGCCAAAGCATAGATTGGTGTGAGAAGACATGCATTGCTGGGGCCTCGATCCCCTTCTGAATCATCCGGTCTCCCCGTGTTGTCCCCATAAAGCAGCCTGACTGCTGTGCCTTCAGAGTCTTATCAGATGGTTATAGTGTCCTCCCCAGCCTGGGTACCCACCAATGACTACGCCACACACAAAGCTTAGCATTCCATGTATTTACTCGTCTGCATGTATCTGCAAACTCAACATTCTAAATCAGCCTTCATTGCATTCCGCTCTAAATCTTACATCACATTTCTACGGAGTCCACCAGGAGTCAAGAGGGTTCCATCATTGCTAACTTGTAACACACCACGGGGCATATTTACAAGCCCCTATTGCAACCACAATGTCACTTTTCACAGCCTTGCAGTGAAGATATGGGCTTCACATTATTTACAAGGCAACGTTAAGCCGCTTAATGTGGCTTAACTCTGCCTCATAAATATGGCACCCTTTCACACTATAGTTAGCATAATAGAGGTGGGCAATAGGTGTTGAGGTGGGAGTTTCACCAAAACACTCATTGATTTTGACGCTGCCCCATATTTACAAGGGTGGCATAAATATGGGGCAGCGCCAAAATTAAGACCAGGAAAAACCTTGAGCCGGAAGTAGACACTTTTTCAAAAGGTACTAATATGATTGCCTGTGTTATTAATTGTTTTTAACTGCTTTTATTGTTGAAACTTTTGAAACAGTAAATGGTGATATCGCTGCATTTTTATCCGACATTTGCGATTTTGAACACGTTCTTTCAATCACTCGCGGGCCCTGCTGTCTGAACGCGGAGGCACCATCTTGGGAGGAGGCAGGTCAGTCGGCTAGTCGTTCCGCCCCAGACTGCATAACTACTGAGGCTAACGCGAGCGCGCTAGTCAGAGTCCTCCTGAGGCTGGAGCCGGGAGTAGACACTTTTTCAAAAGGGACTAATGTGATTGCCTGTGTTATTGTTTTTAACTGCATTTATTGTTGAAACTTTTGAAACAGTAAACAGCGATTTAGCTGCATTTTTAACTGACATTTGCCATTTTGCACATGCTCTTTCAATCACTCCTGGGCACCTCTGTCTAAACGCGCAGGCGCCATCTTGGGAGGAGGCAGGTCAGTCGGCTAGTCGTTCCGCCCCATACTGCATAAATACTGAGGCTAACGCAAGCATGCTAGTTAGAGTCTTCCTGAGGCTTGAGCCAGGAGTAGACACTTTTTCAAAAGGTACTAATGTGATTGCCTGTGTTATTAATTGTTTTTAACTGCTTTTATTGTTGAAATTTTTTAAATAGTAAACAGCGATTTAGCTGCATTTTTACCCGACATTTGCGATTTTGCACACGCTCTTTCAATCACTCCCGGGCCCGCTGTTTAAACACGAAGGCGCCATCTTGGGAGGAGGCTGGTCTGTCGGCTAGTCGTTCTGCCCCTGACTGCATAAATACTGAGGCTAACGCGAGCGTGCTAGTCAGAGTCCTCCTGAGGCTTGAGCCGGGAGTAGACACTTTTTCAAAAGGTTCTAATGTGATTGCCTGTGTTATTAATTGTTTTTAACTGCTTTTATTGTGGAAACTTTTGAAACAGTAAACGGCGATTTAGCTGCATTTTTACCTGACATTTGCGATTTTGCACATGCTCTTGCAATCACTCCCTGGCCCATCTGTCTAAACGTGGAGGTGCCATCTTGGGAGGGGGCGGGTCAGTCGGGTAGTCGTTCCACCGCATACTGCATAAATACTGAGGCTAACTTGAGCGTGCTAGTCAGAGTCCTCCTGAGGCTTGAGCCGGGAGTAGCCACTTTTTCAAATGGTCCTTATGTGAAGGCCTGTGTTATTAATTGTTTTTAACTGCTTATATTGTTGAAACTTTTGAAACAGTAACCGGCGATTTAGCTGCATTTTTACCCGACATTTGCGATTTTGCGCACGCTCTTTCAATCACTCCCGGGCCCCGCTGTTTAAACGCGGAGGCGCCATCTTGGGAGGAGGCAGGTCAGTCGGCTAGTCGTTCCGCCCCAGACTGCATAACTACTGAGGCTAACGCGAGCGCGCTGGTCAGAGTCCTCCTGAGGCTGGAGCCGGGAGATAACACTTTTTCAAAAGGTACTAATGTGATTGCCTGTGTTATTGTTTTTAACTGCATTTATTGTGGAAACTTTTGAAACAGTAAACGGCGATTTAGCTGCATTTTTACCTGACATTTGCGATTTTGCACATGCTCTTGCAATCACTCCCTGGCCCATCTGTCTAAACGTGGAGGTGCCATCTTGGGAGGGGGCGGGTCAGTCGGGTAGTCGTTCCACCCCATACTGCATAAATACTGAGGCTAACTTGAGCGTGCTAGTCAGAGTCCTCCTGAGGCTTGAGCCGGGAGTAGCCACTTTTTCAAATGGTCCTTATGTGAAGGCCTGTGTTATTAATTGTTTTTAACTGCTTATATTGTTGAAACTTTTGAAACAGTAACCGGCGATTTAGCTGCATTTTTACCCGACATTTGCGATTTTGCGCACACTCTTTCAATCACTCCCGGGCCCCGCTGTTTAAACGCGGAGGCGCCATCTTGGGAGGAGGCAGGTCAGTCGGCTAGTTCCGCCCCAGACTGCATAACTACTGAGGCTAACGCGAGCGCGCTAGTCAGAGTCCTCCTGAGGCTGGAGCAGGGAGATAACACTTTTTCAAAAGGTACTAATGTGATTGCCTGTGTTATTGTTTTTAACTGCATTTATTGTTGAAACTTTTGAAACAGTAAACGGGGATTTAGCTGCATTTTTACCTGACATTTGCGATTTTGCACACGCTCTTTCAATCACTCCCGGGCCCCGCTGTCTAAACGCGGAGGCGCCAACTTGGGAGGAGGCAGGTCAGTCGACTAGTTGTTCCGCCCCTGACTGCATAAATACTGAGGCTAACTTGAACGCGCTAGTCAGAGTCCTCCTGAGGCTTGAGCCGGGAGTAGACATTTTTTCAAAAGGTACTAATGTGATTGCCTGTATTATTAATTTTTTTTAACTGCTTTTATTGTTGAAATTTTTTAAATAGTAAACAGCGATTTAGCTGCATTTTTACCCGACATTTGCGATTTTGCACACGCTCTTTCAATCACTCCCGGGCCCCGCTGTTTAAACACAAAGGCGCCATCTTGGGAGGAGGAAGGTCTGTCGGCTAGTTATTCTGCCCCTGACTGCATAAATACTGAGGCTAACGCGAGCGTGCTAGTCAGAGTCCTCCTGAGGCTTGAGCCGGGAGTAGACACTTTTTCAAAAGGTTCTAATGTGATTGCCTGTGTTATTAATTGTTTTTAACTGCTTTTATTGTGGAAACTTTTGAAACAGTAAAAGGCGATTTAGCTGCATTTTTACCTGACATTTGCGATTTTGCACATGCTCTTGCAATCACTCCGTGGCCCATCTGTCTAAACGTGGAGGTGCCATCTTAGGAGGGGGCGGGTCAGTCGGCTAGTCGTTCCACCCCATACTGCATAAATACTGAGGCTAACTTGAGCGTGCTAGTCAGAGTCTTCCTGAGGCTTGAGCCGGGAGTAGCCACTTTTTCAAATGGTCCTAATGTGAAGGCCTGTGTTATTAATTGTTTTTAACTGTTTATATTGTTGAAACTTTTGAAACAGTAACCGGCGATTTAGCTGCATTTTTACCCGACATTTGCGATTTTGCGCACGCTCTTTTAATCACTCCCGGGCCCCGCTGTTTAAACGCGGAGGCGCCATCTTGGGAGGAGGCAGGTCAGTCGGCTAGTCGTTCCGCCCCAGACTGCATAACTACTGAGGCTAACGCGAGCGCGCTAGTCAGAGTCCTCCTGAGGCTGGAGCCGGGAGATAACACTTTTTCAAAAGGTACTAATGTGATTGCCTGTGTTATTGTTTTTAACTGCATTTATTGTGGAAACTTTTGAAACAGTAAACGGCGATTTAGCTGCATTTTTACCTGACATTTGCGATTTTGCACATGCTCTTGCAATCACTCCCTGGCCCATCTGTCTAAACGTGGAGGTGCCATCTTGGGAGGGGGCGGGTCAGTCGGGTAGTCGTTCCACCCCATACTGCATAAATACTGAGGCTAACTTGAGCGTGCTAGTCAGAGTCCTCCTGAGGCTTGAGCCGGGAGTAGCCACTTTTTCAAATGGTCCTTATGTGAAGGCCTGTGTTATTAATTGTTTTTAACTGCTTATATTGTTGAAACTTTTGAAACAGTAACCGGCGATTTAGCTGCATTTTTACCCGACATTTGCGATTTTGCGCACGCTCTTTCAATCACTCCCGGGCCCCGCTGTTTAAACGCGGAGGCGCCATCTTGGGAGGAGGCAGGTCAGTCGGCTAGTTCCGCCCCAGACTGCATAACTACTGAGGCTAACGCGAGCGCGCTAGTCAGAGTCCTCCTGAGGCTGGAGCAGGGAGATAACACTTTTTCAAAAGGTACTAATGTGATTGCCTGTGTTATTGTTTTTAACTGCATTTATTGTTGAAACTTTTGAAACAGTAAACGGGGATTTAGCTGCATTTTTACCTGACATTTGCGATTTTGCACACGCTCTTTCAATCACTCCCGGGCCCCGCTGTCTAAACGCGGAGGCGCCAACTTGGGAGGAGGCAGGTCAGTCGACTAGTTGTTCCGCCCCTGACTGCATAAATACTGAGGCTAACTTGAACGCGCTAGTCAGAGTCCTCCTGAGGCTTGAGCCGGGAGTAGACATTTTTTCAAAAGGTACTAATGTGATTGCCTGTATTATTAATTTTTTTTAACTGCTTTTATTGTTGAAATTTTTTAAATAGTAAACAGCGATTTAGCTGCATTTTTACCCGACATTTGCGATTTTGCACACGCTCTTTCAATCACTCCCGGGCCCCGCTGTTTAAACACGAAGGCGCCATCTTGGGAGGAGGAAGGTCTGTCGGCTAGTCATTCTGCCCCTGACTGCATAAATACTGAGGCTAACGCGAGCGTGCTAGTCAGAGTCCTCCTGAGGCTTGAGCCGGGAGTAGACACTTTTTCAAAAGGTTCTAATGTGATTGCCTGTGTTATTAATTGTTTTTAACTGCTTTTATTGTGGAAACTTTTGAAACAGTAAAAGGCGATTTAGCTGCATTTTTACCTGACATTTGCGATTTTGCACATGCTCTTGCAATCACTCCGTGGCCCATCTGTCTAAACGTGGAGGTGCCATCTTAGGAGGGGGCGGGTCAGTCGGCTAGTCGTTCCACCCCATACTGCATAAATACTGAGGCTAACTTGAGCGTGCTAGTCAGAGTCTTCCTGAGGCTTGAGCCGGGAGTAGCCACTTTTTCAAATGGTCCTAATGTGAAGGCCTGTGTTATTAATTGTTTTTAACTGTTTATATTGTTGAAACTTTTGAAACAGTAACCGGCGATTTAGCTGCATTTTTACCCGACATTTGCGATTTTGCGCACGCTCTTTTAATCACTCCCGGGCCCCGCTGTTTAAACGCGGAGGCGCCATCTTGGGAGGAGGCAGGTCAGTCGGCTATTCGTTCTGCCCCTGACTGCATAAATACTGAGGATAACGCGAGCGCGCTAGTCAGAGTCCTCCTGAGGCTTGAGCTGGGAGTAGACACTTTTTCAAAAGGTACTAATGTGATTGCCCTTGTTATTAATTGTTTTTAACTGCTTTTATTGTTGAAATTTTTTAAATAGTAAACAGCGATTTAGCTGCATTTTTACCCACATTTGCGATTTTGCACACGCTCTTTCAATCACTCCCGGGCCCCGCTGTTTAAACACGAAGGCGCCATCTTGGAAGGAGGCAGGTCTGTCGGCTAGTCGTTCTGCCCCTGACTGCATAAATACTGAGGCTAACATGAGCATGCTAGTCAGAGTCCTCCTGAGGCTTGAGCCGGGAGTAGACACTTTTTCAAAAGGTTCTAATGTGATTGCCTGTGTTATTAATTGTTTTTAACTGCTTTTATTGTGGAAACTTTTGAAACAGTAAACGGCGATTTAGCTGCATTTTGACCTGACATTTGCGATTTTGCACATGCTCTTGCAATTACTCCGTGGCCCATCTGTCTAAACGTGGAGGTGCCATCTTGGGAGGGGCCGGATCAGTCGGCTAGTCGTTCCACCCCATACTGCATAAATACTGAGGCTAACTTGAGCGTTCTATTCAGAGTCTCCCTGAGGCTTGAGCCGGGAGTAGCCACTTTTTCAAATGGTCCTAATGTGAAGGCCTGTGTTATTAATTGTTTTTAACTGTTTATATTGTTGAAACTTTTGAAACAGTAACCGGCGATTTAGCTGCATTTTTACTCGACATTTGCGATTTTGCCCACGCTCTTTTAATCACTCCCGGGCCCCGCTGTTTAAACGCGGAGGCGCCATCTTGGGAGGAGGCAGGTCAGTCGGCTATTCGTTCTGCCCCTGACTGCATAAATACTGAGGATGACGCGAGCGCGCTAGTCAGAGTCCTCCTGAGGCTTGAGCTGGAAGTAGACACTTTTTCAAAAGGTACCAATGTGATTGCCTGTGTTATTAATTGTTTTTAACTGCTTTTATTGTTGAAATTTTTTAAATAGTAAACAGCGATTTAGCTGCATTTTTACCCGGCATTTGCGATTTTGCACATGCTCTTTCAATCACTCCCGGGCCCCGCTGTTTAAACACGAAGGCGCCATCTTGGAAGGAGGCAGGTCTGTCGGCTAGTCGTTCTGCCCCTGACTGCATAAATACTGAGGCTAAGGCGAGCGTGCCAGTCAGAGTCCTCCTGAGGCTTGAGCCGGGAGTAGACACTTTTTCAAAAGGTTCTAATGTGACTGCCTGTGTTATTAATTGTTTTTAACTGCTTTTATTGTGGAAACGTTTGAAACAGTAAACGGCGATTTAGCTGCATTTTTACATGACATTTGCGATTTTGCACATGCTCTTGCAATCACTCCGTGGCCCATCTGTCTAAACGTGGAGGTGCCATCTTGGCAGGGGGCGGGTCAGTCGGCTAGTCGTTCCACCCCATACTGCATAAATACTGAGGCTAACTTGAGCGTGCTAGTCAGAGTCTTCCTGAGGCTTGAGCCGGGAGTAGCCACTTTTTCAAATGGTCCTAATGTGAAGGCCTGTGTTATTAATTGTTTTTAACTGTTTATATTGTTGAAACTTTTGAAACAGTAACCGGCGATTTAGCTGCATTTTTACTCGACATTTGCGATATTTGCGCAAGCTCTTTCAATCACTCCCGGGCCCCGCTGTTTAAACGCGGAGGCGCCATCTTGGGAGGAGGCAGGTCAGTCAGCTATTCGTTCTTCCCCTGACTGCATAAATACTGAGGATAAGGCGAGCGCGCTAGTCAGAGTCCTCCTGAGGCTTGAGCTGGGATTACACACTTTTTCAAAAGGTACTAATGTGATTGCCTGTGTTATTAATTGTTTGCAACTGCTTTTATAGTTAAAACTTTTGAAACAGTAAACGGCGATTTAGCTGCATTTTTACCTGACATTTGCGATTTTGTACACGCTTTTTCAATCAATTTCGGGCCCCGCTGTCTAAACGCGGAGGCGCCATCTTGGGAGGAGGCAGTCAGTCCGCTAGTCGTTCCACCACTGACAATGCAAATAATGAGGGTGATGCGGGTGCGCTGAGCGGGCACGCCGCAGGCGCGCCAAAGGCACACAAAGGCAAGCCCGCCTGCGACCGTCCGCGCTCGGCCCGCGCTCCGCCCCAGCCCCCCTGCGCATTTTTGGTCAGGCAAGATAAACTCCATAACCTACTCAAGTGGAACGTTACACAGCCTCAATTTTAGTAAACACTCAAGCTGCCTGTGTTTGCAGATGGGAAATCGCCCTTTATACTCTCAGTTGCTTTGCCAGGGGTGTGGAATCAAACTACCCGATTTGGTATTTGAACCGATTAAATCCAGGCCCAATCTGAGCAGCAACGAGAAAAATATCTTGCCCAATCAGGTTTGAAAATGTGTCCTTATTAATGCTCGTTCATTGGTCAAACACAGCTTCAAATGTGAAGGTTTAATTATGGATGAGGAAATAAGTATCGCCTTTATAACCGAAGCCTGGACGGATGAGGCCTCTGGTCCAGACTTAATGAAAGCCACCCCGCCTGAATATCAGTTTTTAACACTAAATAGACCCAATAGGAAAGGGGGTGGCCTTGTGGTTATTTATCATAAATCAATCAGGGCATCCTTTAACCCACTGATCAACCTTGGATTCGAAGCACTTGATTTCTGCTTTTACCTATCACACCATTTTACTTTCAGAGGCACTCTATTATACAGAGCGCATGGACCTAGAAACTTATTTCTCAGGCAAGCTGACAGCATAATGGAAAGTGTATCAAGTGCAAACGCCCAGACCATATTTGGAGATTGCAACTTTCACTTGGAAACACTCCCTGACCCCGATATCTCTAACCTACTAGACTTGATGAGCAGTGCTGGTCTAAAGCAGCTGGTGACGGGCGCTACACACAGGACCGGTCATACACTAGACGGCATCTTTTCAAGTGAAACACAACTATGTTTTAATGGCACTCTGCCCGTCACCTGGTCAGACCATATGGCAGTACTATTTGAAATTAGCACGCTCAGCCGTCACTCATGGAAACCTGAGAAATAACAACCGGTTAGAAGAGCATGGAATAAAATAAATGCAGAGCAATTGCTCGAGACGTTAACTGCGACAGCTCCCTCCTTCCCCACAGATCTGGATGAGGCGACACAAGCAGGATGAGGCGACACAAGCATATACCAAATGGTTAGAAGTAGCTGGAGACAAGCTTGCCCCAAAAAAACTTCTCTACCCAAATAGGGCAACGCCATCCTCTCCATGGTACTCTCAAGAACTCAGAGACCAAAACCTGAGCTGCAAACATCTTGAGAGAAACTGGAGGAAGGAATACAATGATAGTGATATAATAATATACAAACTTAGCTTAGCTCAGTACAAACAGTTAATATTTAAAACAAAACAAGAGTTCTATACCAAAAGTATAAATCTTGTGAAAAACTTGACCAAAGAACTATTCAAAATGGTCACATCTCCAGCACTCCCAGCTACTCCTACTATCACCTCTAGTCAGGAACTATGTAATAAAATTGCACAATTCTTCCTGGGCAAAGTGGAATCCATCTCCTCCACTTTCACCAAGGCCACAGACAAAACCATTCCCTCCCAGACTAACGCAAGTCAATTAGAAATAAATGACAGGGAATCGCTCGACAAATTCTCTCAGGTAACATCTACAGAATTCCTAAAACTTATCAAGACAACAAAATCAGGCTCGCCTAATGACCCCTGTCCTATCTCTCTGTTGAAACTAGCACCAGAACCAGTTGCCTCGGCACTGACCTCCGTTGTAACTTCTATTTTTCACAGGGATATTTTCCCAAAATCTGGAAAAACGCCTATATGTTGCCTCTACTTAAGAAATCCTCTCTGGATCCTAAAGACCCTAATCATTTTGTACCCATATCAAGGCTTCTGCTTCCAGCGAAAGTGGCAGAGAAAATCATGAATGCACAACTGAGCACGTTTTTGATTAAATCGATAAGGCGCTGCCTGATCGAGCTCCGCCGGCCAAGCCAAGATCCGACATTAATCCATCCTTGAGCCGCACCTGTGGTGTCACTCTTGTCGCTATTTGGCCACCCGTCAAGAAGTGGAGCAGATCGGTACCACTCCTGGGGCAAAACGAGCTCTGCCTGTCCCTGCAACTGCATGCTGCGCTCGGCACGGCTCTGCATAAAACAGCCGGTATGGTGTGGGTTTTGTGCACTCAACAAGTATGCTCCAACATCAGCGGCAATCCGGTGGAGGCTATGGCAAGCCGTGGGGTCGTGGTTGCCCTGTCTGCAGTGCAGCTTGTGCCTGAGGACGGGGAGCTGATCGGGACGTGGGGACTCTGACTGCTGAAGAAGCTGCTACCGCCATCTTTTGAAGCCCGGCCGGGACGCTGCGCTGAGCCGACCTTGCCACTGGATGCATCCCCAGAAAAGGGGTTGCGAGTAAGCTGCCCGCTGAAAGAATATCAGCGCTAGTAAGTGGTAACAAGGGGGGAGAAAAAAGAACCTGAACAAAAAGGAGTGACTAAGAGCTGCAGAATGGCTACTCCCTATCAATCCTCCATCGGCCTACCCATCAGGATACTTAAACTACGAACTTACCTCTGACCGTGGAAACCTAGCTTTTTTACCGATGCCGGGTGGAGCAACCTGATAGCTAAAGAGGAGATGGGCTGTGGATTTCCCCCTCGGCCGTCACCTACCCATTCGGACTTTGGGCAGACTTTCCTTCATCTCTCCGTCACATTCTCCCTCCTACCCCTTTACCATACCCTCTTTCCCACACTATGCTCCATTAATCTTTTCCACTATGCTCTCTAAATGTTTTCCTGTTGAGACCTAGCTATTTGACCGATGACCGGTGGAGCTACCTCATAGCTATAGAGGAGATGGGCTGTGGACTCCCCTCCAGGCCGTCACCTACTCAGTCGGACTTTGGGCAGACTCTCCTTCGTCTCTCCATTGTATTTCCCTCCTACCCCTTTACCATTCACCCTTTCCCTTCTAAGCTCCACTTATCTCATCTTCCACGTTCGTGAAATGTTTTTCTAGTAACTGATGTAATTTGTAACTTATGTAATTTTGTAACTTTGTAGAACCTTATGTAAAGCGCTCTGATACCTCAAATAAATAAAAAAAATTAAAAATGTAAATCGCAATATGGTTTCAGATCTGGGCACAGCACCGAATCAGCTTTTTTTAAATCTACAGAGCAAATCAGGACCATACTTGACCTAGGTGGCAAAGCAGTGACGATCATGTTGAACCTCTCTGCGGCCTTTGATACGGTCCATCACTCTTTATTGATGGACTGTATGAAGGAGATTGGAATCCAGGGTGCTGCCTGGAAATTGCTAGAATCCTTTCTCTTTAACAGAATGCAAACTGTCACTGTTGGGGAATTTTCTTCAATACCTTTCTCCCTGCCATGTGGAGTGCCCCAGTGCTCCTCGCTGAGCCCGATGCTCTTTATTATGTCTCATCACTGGCCCCACTTATTGAATCCTTTGGTTTCACTTTAACCTCCTACGCCGACATCACCCAAATTGTGGTATCAGTATTGCAATGGGCGTTGATGGAAACAGCAACACGTCTTAAAGAATGCATGTCAGCGGTAGGCGGTTGTATGGCACAGAACTGTCTTAAGCTTAATTCCGGAAAAACTTAAGTGGTTTTATTTGGTAACGACCCCAGCTTTTGGACTCCGGACTGGTGGCCGAATTCTCTGGGTTCCCTTCCTTCCCGCTGGAACAAAGCAAAAAATCTTGGAGTTTGGATTGATAATAAACTCACTTTTAAAGACCAGGTGAATGCGATTATTTCCACTACCGCCTACACTCTCAGAGCATGTAGGAAAATAATACCTTTTTTACCCAAAGACAGTATACAAAGAGTAATCACCTCATTATCTATGTCTAGGTTAGACTATTGCAACGGGCTATACATTTTCATGCAGGAGGGGCTCCTGCACAAGCTGCAACTTCTGCAAAATGCAGCGGCCAGATTGCTCACTGATACATCAAAATTTGCCTGGATCTCAGCGTAGATTACAAAACTCCACTGGTTGCCGATTAGAAAGAGGATACAGTTTAAGGCCCTCTGCCTGATTCACAAAGCCCTACAAGGAACCAGACCGGAGTTCCTAAAAAAGAAATTCCAATGGTACCAAAAAGAGTGCTATGGTCATCTGAAGCAAAACTAATATCAGTACCCAGAGTGCGTAAAGCCAGTTGGGGAGGTAGAAGTTTTGTAACATGTGTAGCTTAGGTCTATGACTAATCTTCTCTCCTGACAAACTGGCTTTTCGCCTCCTAAATCTCTGTGTTCAATCCTTTCCTCTTAGGCCTCAAAAGGACTTCACAGCGCCAGGACACCCATGGGTAACAGTGCGCTCTACAAATAGCAATAACATAACATAACATAGTCCAATCATGCTCCAATCCGGTGTAACTGCATGACGTCCCTTCCTGTTCTTCTTCACTGGAGGAAGTTAACCTTGAACGCGTGTCCCATTCAAATTTCTGATCATTCTCTACCACATAGAGGTAACTCACGTTATCAAATTTGTTGTAATATTATATGATTCTTTATTCACAACTATGGTTTTAACACCTAAATTTCTTTACATTTTTAGCCACCTCAAAGCGTGTAAAGAAATCCGAAAACCCATTCATCTGCCTTTTTTGCTTACACGACACTAAGACAGTCCAATCTATCTTTTTAAGGGAATAATCGTCTTTAACTTAACTAATATAGCTGTAGGGAGATCTAAAATTAATTTACAAAGTTTCTGTGCAGGCTCCCGCTCTACATCCATTTGTTCTAAATCTTTCCATAATGCCCCAAAAGTTGCACGATCATCAACTTTACTCACAGTTCTCCACATGTCGGGGGGTAATATCAAACCAAAAAACAAATCAATGGCGGACAAAGTCATAGTGCAAGAGCTAATAGAACCCTCAACTTCCTCATAAAAAGCTGCTGGATTTTTCCGTGGATCAGGCAATGCAGTTTTAAGAGCCATAACATCCGCTCTATTCCAAGGAGTGTAAACCCAATTATAAATAAAATAACCCTTTGAATCGGCAGAACTCTTATCATCATCTGTTCCCTCACCTCTAGGAGGAACATACAAAGGTGCGGCTTCCTACATAAATTTCACATGGATTGCTATATTCTTATCTGTTTCGGAAGTAGAAGTCTGTGTCACATCGGTCTGACATGCTTGAGCATCTACTGTTGCTGCTGCCTTTTTCACCTCTCGCAGACGGACTGCATCAGCACGCAGTTTAACCAAACGTCTGATTGTATCAGCCACCTGAGAAAAGACAAAAAGACCATCACGCATTCGTTTACAGTCACTTGCTACATCATCGGGCTCCAATTCATCAGAATATTTCCTAAACCGCTCAACAACTTCTGCGGCAAACACCTCAGTAAAATATATTTGCTCCCTTTCCTGTCAACCCTTTCTGTAATCTAAAAGCTCAGAATCAGGGGCAGTACTACGAAGAGCTTTCCGAGCAAGCAGTAGATCTAAGCTGAGACGCACGCTCCGCGGACAACATAGAACGAGCTTCCCGTGCTTTGTCCAGCTCTGTAGGAGATTCCTCATGGGACTCACGAGGAGCAGAAGGGAAATATACGGGGGTGGAGAACGATCTAATAACAAGAAATCATCTTGTGGTTTATTAAGAATAGGATAAAGGGGTTGCCTAACAGCGTATTGGCCAGTTACCTGTAAGTGGCGCTCCCTATCCTCTCTCTCTTTTAGTTCTTTTGTTTCCTTATTCTTCAAGTCTGATTCTGTCGCATAAATGTTCTTTCGCTGTTCTTTTTCAATCAACGCTTGTTCACGCTTAATTCGTTCACGCACTTTTTTCTCCCACATTCGTACACAGTCAAACATATCTTGCCTTGTCTTTTGCTCAAACATACTGTCTCAGGGATTATGCTCCTACACAGAACTCTGTATAGAGACTTGGAACCTCAGTGAATTAGGGTGTGCCAAAACTCACCTTAGTACCCAAAATTCCCTACCAGACTAGCAATCAGTGTCTCATTGGTTCTTACAGACTCCCAATGTTTAGACAACCCAGAACATGGACTTAGAACACCTCAGGTAACGTGGAACACATGAACACTCTTTCATTATACAACCCTATCAATCCAGAACGAGGAGTAAATTAAGACATGTGCATTTGAAATGTTTATTTTCTAATGCAGTGTTCTCAAGCGCAGTATATTAGCTAATACAAGCAAACATATCATAAGAAACAAAGTAATCAGCATAGTTACTAGTCCATAGAATACAAAAGGAGAAAGCATGTTAAAATGCTAGAGGGAAGAAGGTTAAATAGCACCTAGATCTTACCCTCCTTGCTAGTATTTTATATTATACTAGCAGCCCCTCCCGACGTTGTCCGGGTATGAATTGCTGCCGGCCAGTAGTATATTGTTTCGTAGGATTTCATTTTGATAGCATTTCTTATCTGTGACAGGCCTGTGAAACGCTCCGATTCACAGTGCACTGCTGATGCACTTAAAAGTGCGCGTTCAGTAGTGTGTGAACTCGAGTTTCCCTACTTTATTTTCCTTGCAATATTATATAGCGCGAACTCGACAACATGGCATGAGCACAATTTACATTACAGAAGAACACATTGATTTGTGGTAGGCACGGGGAGACAAAGCTATTTGCCTGTAATCACAGGATGTTGAGCTGATGCCGAGATTCTAACGTAGCTCCCCATCTCTAAAGGTCGCAATTCTAGAACTTGTGGTGGGAGGTGTGTCTAAAAGTGTATGTCGGTGCTTGGCATCAATGAGAGAGACCTGTGCATTTTTCCAATTGGTGGTGAGAAAATATGAGTATGTTGCTGGAGATGTGGGCCGTTGTGCCACCAATGTACTTACGGGGGAGGGTAAACACCCATTATTCCGCAAATTTCTTTCCGCATACCATCACTCTGCATACTTTCATTACGAAAGTACCATGACTCCGCAATGCCATTATAACGCATGGCATTACATTTTATATGCTTTTACCACGCATACATTTACAACGAAATTCGTTGTAAATGCATGAATGGTAAAAGCATGTTTTTTAAAAATGTTTGGATAAGGCAAGTATGGGTATAGGGGTATATGTTTTGGGGTACTGAGGTATATGTTTTGAGGTGTTTGGGTATTTTAATGGTTCAGATATAGTTTTGGGTTATGGGGTACAGGGGTATTTTTAGGGTTCAGAGCTAGGTTTGGGTTTTGGGGTATAGGGGTATTTTTAGGGTTCAGGGGTAGGTTTGGGTTTTGGGGTACAGGGGTATTTTAAGGGTTCAGGGCTAGGTTTGGGTTTTGGGATACAGGGGTATTTTAGGGTTCTGGGCTAGGTTTGGGTTTTGGGGTACAGGGGTATTTTTAGGGTTCAGGGGTAGGTTTGGGTTTTTGGGGTACAGTGGTATTTTAAGGGTTATGGGCTAGGTTTGGGTTTTGGGGTACAGGGGTATTTTAGGGTTCAGGGGTAGGTTTGGGTTTTGGGGTACAGGGGTATTTTTAGGGTTCAGGGGTATGTTTGGGTTTTGAGGTACAGGGGTATTTATAGGGTTCAGGGCTAGGTTTTGGTTTTGGGGTACAGGGGTATTTTTAGGGGTTAGGGATAGGTTTGGGCTTTGGGGTACAGGGTATATTTATAGGGTTAAGATGGGTTAGTGTTTAAGGGTGTTGGGGTATTTTATAGAGTAAGGGTGGGTTATGATTATGGGGTGCAGGGGTATTTAAAGTAGGGGTGGGCGGAATTGGCGCGAACTTGGTACAATAAATCCGCAATATTTCGTTCCGTCAGATTTCCAATTATTAAAACAGAAGCCTCATATATTCAAGGTAAAATAACAAGTATTTCTACATGCTAAAATGCATATAGTCATTTCACAAAAGTGAAATTAGCTTCCAGCAAGCAGTGAGAGAGGTGATGATTTTGAGATCAAGCCCCTGCAAACCATTATGGGACGAGATTAACAGTGGGAAGTGAATATTATCGTATCCTCGTTCTCCCCAGTTGTCCCCAAGAGGCAAATGCAATAGCATTTAAAATATTATACATCAAGCTGCAGTTCACCTCATGGTCCCTAGATGTCCCTGATGAGGCAAATGCAATAGCATTTAAAATATTACACATCAAGCTGCAGTTCACCTCATGTCCCTAGATGTCCCTGATGATGCAAATGCAATAGCATTTAAAATATTATATATCAAGCTGCAGTTCACCTCGCCGTCCCTAGATGTCCCTGATGATGCAAATGCAATAGCATTTAAAATATTATACATCAAGCTGCAGTTCACCTCGTCGTCCCAAGATGTCCCTGATGAGTAAAATTCAAAAACATTGAAACTCTTTCATGAATGCTAAAAATGATGCTAAGCTTATCCCATAATGCTTTGCATGGCTTACCAAGCAAAGCTGATACAATAGCAAAACATATTATTCTCGTGTGAAGCAAAACATTCTACTAGGCTCAAAGCTCTAATAACAATATGTGCTGTGTGCAGAAGCAGCAGAAAGGTAAAATGGCGTTTAAACTCCTAATAAGCTCATGCTAACTTAACACATTGTGAAGACAAAGCAGATCTATATGACACCCTCCCTTGATCCGAGCACGGATAAGATAAGATAAGATAAGATAAGATAAGATAAGATAAGATAAGATAAGATAAGAGGCAAATTTTGAAATGCAGAGTTCAAGAACAACAGCCAGCTCATATTTGCGCAAGTGAAAAAAGTAAAAAAATGTCACCCAAAAAACAAAATCTCATAAGCAAGAAAGGTTAGTCACTGGCTTGGGCAAAGGCAATAGGCATGGGCAGAGAAAATTGTCATATGCCAGAAAGAATAATAATAAAAAAAATGTTCAATGTCCAATTAATGGTGATGAAATACTTCATCCTAACATTAAATATGCAAAATAAGCAGCAACAGCTTCCAATAGGAAGTCACTGTTCTCATCCGAAAATAGTTCAGCCATCCAATTTAATAGTGGGAAAGAAGTAACATACATGCTCTTCAATTACCGGAGCCTCTAGCACCATTAGAGGGCAACTCGGTGGGTTCTCAATGAAGCTGTGTGCCAAGAAATCTTGCGCCACTGCGAACACATTCCAACGACCCAGTATTCCATGCATCGCTGCAAAGGCCATAATCCCTCCGTCAGAACAAAGCAATTCATGAGCAACTAAGGGGCTCATGAGCTGGTTATTATCCACATCAGGAGACACCGTATTGCAGAGACACAAATCCAGGGCCGAGTCGAAATCGCAACTCAGGCAATGAAAAACAGGCTGGACACATGTAAAATAGGCAAATCGAAACGATAATCCATAAGCTGCACTTAAGGTGGCGAGTGGCAGCGCTCCATAGTACTCAAGCATTCTGCTGCGAAACAGTGCCAGTCGTTACAGCTCGTCTTGAAACACAGGATGTGCATCCATTTTGAATGAAACAAAACAGCAAAAGAACGCCAGCAGCCAGCGCCAGTAAAATGGAAAATCCACCAAATAGGCTGGAAAAAATGGAATGAAAGAAAGCAGGGAAGACCCCAAATATACTTTGAAACAAAGTCACAAGGCCGCTGCTAACCACTTTAAAAAAGTGCGCCAGCCCAGTTATGGAGGATGCATTAAAGATTGTGTGAATTAATTCACTGAAATGTAATGGCAAGTCAGTATTTAACAAAGAATGCACCTCTGTGCGGGTGTTAGCTATGTGAAGGACAAATGTTTCACGAGCAGATGTGAGGGCAACTTCTTTTTGGGACAATAGAGCTCTTATGCGACTCATCTTATTGAACTCTACTTTCAAGGTCAGAATCCTCGGCCAGATGGAAACATTTAGCTTCCTATGCTTGGGTGGATACATCACATTTTTACAGCAAACCACACGCTCACTGACGGTAACGACATAAGCAATGCCTTTTATTAAACAACAACAATCCTCATTGTTTAATAGTAAATAACCAGTCAAAGGGAAATCCCTGGGTGCACACTCGTATATGGATTTACTATATCTCCATATCTATCTATCTAAGCATTCAATCATCAGGTTAAAAGAACTAAACAAAGAATTTTAATTTCCTCGCTAAAATGGAACGTTCACAGTCTTTTAAATAAAAACATAAGAAAGTTTACACAAAATGACAAATTAAAATTTCAAAGAGCGATCTTTGAAATGATATAATAAAAGCAATTAATCATAACAATTTAACCAATTGACATAAAAAGTTCAATCGAAAAAAGCACCAGCCAAATATAGGTCCAAGGGGGAATCAAAAAATGTTTTTTAAACAGCCTTGCATAAACTGTAATCCTTGAAGGCCTTTCTGAAGTGTGTGAAACAGTGTCAAAAGAAAATCTGGATTCTGTGGCCAAGCGAGTTTGTAAATCAGGCATCGATAAGTTAGATGGGTAAGTGTAATCAGTTTCATCAAGATAAGTACCAGGCAATGTACTCAACAAAGGACTAGAAATTGAAGGCATCTCGAGGGCAACCTCAGGCTCAGGATTCGAAGCCGTGGCCAAAACAGAATTTCTCACAATCGAAGGACATGAAACTGCTGGTGTCATACTAAGAAGAATCGGCTACTCTGTGTATCTTGACATTTTCAATGGAGATATAGCTGTTTTCCTTACGACATGGAAGTGGTGGTAAAATGACTGTTCTTGTGCCCTTCACACCAAGCACTGGAACTGGAGCTCGATAAGAGGGACCAAATTCTTTTTTGTTTTGATCTTCTCCCGAACCAATTCTCCAACTTGGGGTAGCCAGCCAACTACCGGGATCTGCAACGCATCATCCGAGGTGGAGGGCAAATGTTCCTTTGCAAGACTGTCTCTTGTCTCTTGTAGAGTCTGTAAAACATTGCAATGTTCATCTACGTCAAAGGAGGCAGCAACAGCTGCCGAGTCTAGACCGTCAAGGTCCAATACATACATCTTGATACCAAAGAGCATTTCGTATGGGGTCTGCCCACCCAGAGACCTTCTAGGGAGATTATTAAGTGCACGCTGCACGCCATTGAGGTGGGCTAGCCAGTTCCTGCCAGTGCTTAAAACTCGAGATGTCAAACATTGCTTTAAGTCACAGTTCATTCGTTCCACAACACTATTACCCTCAGGTCTGTATGGAGACGAAAACTTGACTTGGACCCCCAACAAAGCCATGGCATTCTTATACGCCTTAGAGGCAAAACTGGGACCCTGATCCGAATGGAAGGTACCACAGGCAAAAATCCCTACAAAGACACGCAAATCTCTTATGACAGTGAATCAGCGCTGCGGTGAGGCCATACCCACACAAAGCGTGTGCATGAATCAACTGCTACTAAGATAAACTTATATGCAGTATCAGAAGAAAAAGGACCGCAGTGATCTGAATAAACACATCCAAGTGGTTTATTAGAAATTAACAACTGTGTTTGGGGCGGACGCGCAGCAGTTGAAGGCTTAATCTGCTGGCAAATGTCACATTGAAGGACATAATCACGAGTCTGTTTGTACGGTCCACGCCACCAGAAATGCTGTTGTAACTGAGGCACAGTAGCCGAAATGCCCGCATGCGCAGGCGCAACTCCTTCATGGGCCGCTGTGAGCGATGTGTGTCTGCGATCCGCGTTGGGAATCAATCTCTCCCCAACGTCAGTAATTTTAACATAAGGAACTTTATCAGGACTTAAGTGGAATGAATACTTCGAAGGGAACCCCTTAGGATATTTACTTCCCTTCTCAGTCGCAGCAACAGCTGCCAAGATTTCGTCATCAATCTTACTTTTGGAACCGCTGCAAACAAATATGTCGACACTGCTGATTTTGCTGCCTCATCAGCAAGCGAATTGCCAAAAGCGTGGACTCCCACGCGCTGATGACCAAGAGTATGAATTACAAACACGAGGGGCAACTGCTCTTTAAGCTCAGCCACTCGGACCCAGATCACTTTATGTTTTATTGTGCTACCCTTGGAATCATGAAATCAGTCTGAATCCAAAAGAACAGGTTTTGATTGTAAGACTGGACACAGTAGTAAGAATCACTCACAATAAGAGTTGTCACACTAGGATCAGCGTACTCCAATGCAAGCATCAGAGCACAAAGCTCTGTCAATTGTGCGGTGCAGTCCCCTAGAGCCTGCGTGTGCACGACTCTGGACTTGAACTCATCGTTCACCATGGCACATAACACAATGGCGCAAGCGGAAACGTATGCGTGCTTAGACTCATGCGCAACTTGCGCTGAACCATCAGTGTAAATGATACAATGGAAATCCTCCAAAGGCCGCATAGCCAAAGGTGCAGGATGAACAAATTCATATTGCAAAAACTCCTGCGACTGTACGGAGGCGTAAAAAATAAACGTGACATCCGGAGATGTCAATGATGCCGCCCATTGTATCCACAGAGGGTGCAAAGCTTTAGAATTTGTTACACTGGCTTTCGTCACTGCCTCTAGTGCAGGAAACGGGGTAACAACCAACATGCGTTTTCCCTGCGACAGTGCACGTTCCTTAAGAATTGCCATATGCACTGCTGTCAAAACTTTCTCCACAGTGGAAAATCGCAATTCAGCCGACGTGTACAAGTGTGACTTGTAAGCAATAGGTACTGGGTCTCCTTCGTTAAAAGTAAGGTAAGTGAAACCCACCGCCCCAGGGATAATTCTTATCACCAGGTTGGTGTGGTTATCACGAGTCAGTAAGAATTTAGATTCTAGCAGATCAGCCTGCAAAGATTGCAGAATAGCTAAGTGTTCAGGTAGCCTGCACGATTTGGTAAAAGTAGGTTGTATCAAAGCATACAAAGGCCTGATAAGCTGGGCATATTCAGGAATGTATATTCGGCCGAAATTCAAAAATCCCAGCAAAGACTGTAATTTCTTCAGAGTTGTCGGAGCGCGCAGTTGTGCGCATTTCTCCAAAAAGTGAGGAGCCAATCCTCGACCTTCATTGTTTAGCTCGTAGCACAGGAACAACACTGTATACTCTGCAATGTGAGACTTTGCAAAGTTGAATTTGTAGCCGAAGTCTGCAAAGCTACAAATTATGCGGTCAACGCGACACAGATGCGCCCAAAGTTTATCGTCTGTGAGATAAATGTCATCCATATACGAACACGCATCTGGGTCTACTCTCTACATGAGAGAGACTATGCGGGCAGCAAATACGCCTGTACTATTCGTATAGCCCATTGGTAAATGTTTGAACTGTTTTTGTTCGCCGTCTCATGTAAAACTGGTCCATTGGGAACTTAGACCATCCAAATGGGGGGCATAAAAACCGTTGGATATGTCTAGAATGGCTTTAAACCGCTTACGCTCAAGACTATCCACTAAGGCCGAGCTGTGAGTATTCTGTACTGCACAGATACGGCAATGCAAGTTCAAATGCCGGTAATCCAATGCGAAACAAGACGATCCGTCAGGTTTGGTCACAGTAAAAAGAGGGTTATTCATCGGCGACACACATGTTTTAATCACTCCTTGATATTCCAATTGTACAAGGATTTCCGCAACAGAAGCCTTAGCTTCACGTCTAATGGGATATTGAGGTTGAGGCTGTGGCATAGACCATAAAGTAATCTCGTGGTGTGGGGAACATTTATCCCAACCACAGTGTGTACAGTACAGAGCCGGCACAAGGGCTTTAGCTCACTCTTCTGAAAAATTCAGCGCATGCTCCTTCGAGACAGTGTGCGCGAAACTAGGGAGGATTACCTCCTCCCCTCTCGGAGCTGCGAGCACAAAAGTTGGGGGCCAGTCAGCCTCCGCTAACACCCCTTTTATGGTACGTTGTATGTCACCTTCGACTAAAAGGACTATTTCATAAAGTCTATCAGGGGGAGCTACTCAAGTGTCAGCTGTCTCCACAACAACATAACGGTCAGTCGCTGTCACCTTCAGTAGCGAACGCAGGGCCTCTCGCACTATGGTTATCTCTGCCGCGCTGTCCAGCAAGGTCAGAGCCCATGTCTGATTCCGAAGCTGCGTTCTCTCTATCTGTGGCATATCTCTCTGTTAAAGCGGCGACTTTATTTTTCTGAAACTGAGGTCCCTTCGGTGTAGAATCGTCCTGCTTGCCTTTACCATCCTTCGGGCGGGGCTGGTCGCATCCTTGCTGGCCACCCCGACCTCTACCGCCTCCTCCACCACCGGTAGATGAGGCCAATGATTCCTGAAAAGAGCGAGGAGAGCGTTGAGATCAGAAACCTAAAAGCGATCAGGTGATTTTATTGTCGCGCGATCGCACAAGTCATAAATACGTCCTTTGGGCCCAGGCAATGGAGATGCAGGACGAGACTCCTGTTTCTGCTGTTGTTGTTTATCCTGTTTTTATTTTTTCGGCCAATTTTGTTTTTTCGTCAGTCTCTGACTTCGGCCCTTGGGTTTGCTTTTTCTCCTTAGTGGAAAATGGCTTGACCACCACGCTATTGCGGCCCGCGGTCTTATAAGCCGCCACAATAATCCAAGGTAACTGTCGGTATAGGGAACAGACTGCAAAGCATTGGACACCTAAAAGTTCACCGAATCTCCCTTGACATTCCCATGTATGAGATCGGAAACTACGTCAAAGGAGCCACATAGGCGCATGCCCAAATCAACCGCTGCCTCAGGTCCATGCTCATCTTGAACACGTTTAATGACCATCGGAAGGACAGTCATAGACGGAGTGCGGTAGCACCTCGCATATACTGCCGCAAAGGTTTTTCCCCACGACTCACAGTCACCAATTTCTGGGGTCAAGTCTTTTGGCATGCTAATTATCAGAATCCTGTGTTTTTCACCAGGAGTCTTGTTAGGAAATACCGCTTCTAGCTGGTCAAACTTTTCGGCAAGCCAGAAAGGAAAATCATCCTTATCTTGGGGGTGCTTGCCCATTACAGCGTTGACCATTACAGGACTAAGCTTCATTCCGCCCTGTCCGGCAGGAAGCGCTGCACCACCTGGGGCCCCATCCGGGAGATTACGGGTAGTGTATTGCACTAACAACCTAATCACGCTAATTGCGACTACATGTAGTCATCTTAACTCAGCAACGGTACACGCCAAGTGTTGAGGATGAGGTGAAAATCCAGCCAAAACAGGCCAAGTCGCACCTGGAATGGACAAGGGACCTTACCTCGGAGCTGTCAAAGAGTGGGGTAGGACGCCATTAAACCAACCTCGGTGCTGCCAAGCGTCTATCGGAACTTCCTGTGCCATATACGGAGCATATTCCTGCGGCACAGCAGTGGGAGTGTAAATTTTGAGCAAATTGGTATTTGCGTTCACAGCCGGGAAGGTCACCCACGAGTAAAAAATTTCATACGGGTAAGCCACCTCTGCACTCACAACCATGATCACAGCTATGCCATCCACAGGGACATTATAAGTCTGCAAATGACTGTGCACCGCAATGCGACTATGTTGCGGAATGTCCACCGCGGCCATAGTGACACAGAAAGGCAAGAGGTACAAAGAAAACTATGTAGCACAACTGGGTAGTAATTCAAGGAAACCGTTTTGAAAGAATCAAGCTTGAAAAGACCTATTTAAATATAGGTAGGTTTGTCCGACACTACCGATAACCGGAAACAATAGTGAAGGGTTAAGGACTGAGTATTGCACTACTCAAGTGTCATGTAATAAGACCACCAACGATCGGGCACCATGTCGCAGGGATTCTGCTCCTACACAGAACTGTGCATAGAGACTTGGAACCTCAGTGAATTAGGGTGTGCCAAAACTCACCTTAGTACCCAAAATCCCCTACCAGACTAGCAATCAGTGTCATTGGTTCTTACAGACTGCCAATGTTTAGACAACCCAGAACATGGACTTAGAACACCTCAGGTAACGTGGAACACATGAACATTCTTTCATTATACAACCATATCAATCCAGAACGAGGAGTAAATGAAGACACGTGCACATTTGAAATGCTTCTTTTCTAATGCAGTGTTCTCAAGCTCAGTATCTTAGCTAATACAAGCAAACATATTATAAGAAAACAAGTAATCAGCATAGTTACTAGTCAATAGAATTCAAAAGGAGAAAGCATGTTAAAATGCTAGAGGGAAGAAGGCTAAATAGCACCTAGATCTTACCCTCCCTTGCTAGTATATTATATTATATCTAAGAATGTCTCTCTGGGTTTTAGCAGGAACAAGAGGATGCTTTCTTGGCTTGTTGCTCCTTTTATCCGTCTTCGGGCGGGCGTAAACTCGCCTCCGCCTGCCCCCCGGGGGCGTGGCCGGCGGCGTCAGCGTCTAGGACAACCCCCTACAGGGCGGGAAAAGGCGCGCCCCGGCTACGCCGCTTCGGGCATACCAGCCGGGACTCGCCCCCCGCCCAAGATGGCCTCCCGGGGGGATCGGGGTACTCCACCATACGTTTGGGGGGACCGAGTGGTCGCCCCTTTCCATATGGCAGAGATACCCGCCACCCCCTCTCGACGCAATCCCCAAGGATGGGAAACTGGAAACTGTTCTGAACTTTTGGAAGGCGGGAGGGAGTGACCCTCCCGGCAGTATTTATTAAAATATGAAACAAAATTAAAACATTAAAATAACAGTTTCATATTATGTACAATTTCATTTCCACATTACGATGTTTGGCTAACCTTAACAGATCTCTAATACAAAGGTTCTCCTAGCCGAACTAACATCCTACAAAACATTTGACTTGAAATTGTACATCCTAACGTTAAGGGCCAACGGCAAGGTCGTAACCGGTGTCAGATCCCTAAACCAGAAAATACCCCCCTCACTTGTGAGGGGGGGCGACCGCACAGAGGCGTACCTCAAATGCATCTACCAATTTCCCTTTGACTTGACGGGGGCCCCAATGGACTCGACGCCATTTAACGGTCGTCCGAGGACTCGTGTGAGGTGTCTAAAAGGTAGCGTAAACCCCCTCCCGAACCCCACACAACTTACCCATCTGCCGTCGCAGATGTCCTGGCCCCGGGAAATTCCCCAGGAGGGCCCGTAGCCCCTCCTATCCAGGAAGGGGCCTTGACCGCCTTTCCTTTCCTTCCGGCGGCCCATCCTTAGAAGGGACCGCCTCCCCGTTGAGGGGCCAATGGCCACCTCCCCCGAGCGCTCCCATCCGTAATGGGTGACGCCCCCCCATAGGGATCTTCCAATTACTGCTCACCGATCATGACCTTACCGCCACAGGCCGGATAGTTGACCGGCTATCCGGACCCCCCACAAAACTCCTACCTAAAGGTCATGTTTTAAACTCTTCAGCCAAGCAATGAGGTCTCCTATGAGTAACTCATTCCCCACCCGGGACAAATGGACCCCATCTCCCAAATACATACTGTCCCCCTTGATACAACCATGCGGGATAGAATGCAGTGCACTTGAACGAAACAATCTACCCAACTTGTTATTTACCTTCTTCGCTGAGTGGTTCAGAGCAGAAACCGAAATCGCCCACCGCCACATTTTACGTGGAATCATATGGGACCATGCAATGGTGCACCCTGGAACTCTTCTCGCCAACCAACTTACAGTGGAAAGCATTGCCTCGAGAAGCAGTCGTCTACCAGTGGTCACCAAATCATTACCCCCAAGATGGACTATGAGTATAGACGGCGGTGACCTTGTCCGCCCTAACAAACCCTCAAAAAAGGATTGAACTGGTCAATACAGAGCCCGCCCCTTCCGTAGAAGGTTACCCTGTACCCGTATTCCCCAGCCATGGGAATCATGTCACCTGCCTTGAATACGTCTGCGGCACGCCTCACGTATGAGTGGCCCACGACCCACACCTCTCTTTCCGCAGCCGGTGATGTCTGACCGCTGGTTCCCGGGTGTCGGGTCGATTGCACAGTCCGCCCCGCCTCGTAAGGTTGCGCAACTGAAAACCAAACAAAACAAGAAGCATGAGTACATCATTACAGCTTCACAACATGTGCAACCGCACATACCTTTTGTAACAGTTCGAGGACCAACGCCCCAAACGCTTTACTTTTTCAACACTCAGACCCCTGGCTGTAGCCTCAGTAGCAGCCCCTATCCGAAAGGAGTGGGTCCCGAACTCGCCGGGGTTCAAGCCCGCGGCCGAAATTGACATCGCCAGCACCCGCCGGAACTGAAACCTCGTCAGTGGGGTGGCGTCAGCGTGTCTCAACACGGTCCCCCCCCATGATGCCACCCTCTGCGCTAAATATTCCTCTACGCAAACAACAGGGCACATGGACGACCCGGGAATCCTCTGAATGATTATGCAGTCCCCAATCGCACCCTGATCGGTTTTTGACCTGAAAAACGAGACAGTCATCGTCTCAACCTTGACCCGGATGTGCTCCTGGCACAGTCCCCCCATCGTATCCCGCTTGTTCTTTGCCACTAGTTCGCTCACCCGCATAGCCCCATGGAATGCTAGCGCAAATGCGGCTCGGAATAACACAGTTTCATACTGGGATGAACATGTTGCAGGGAGTACGGAGAATAACAGGGCCAACCTATCCAGACCTATCGGGTGCCTCTCATCCACTCTGCGACCCTCAAGGCGTTGCCACCCACGTAGCGCTTTCTGCACCACGAAAGACGCTGTCGGGTCCTGAATCCCATGAGCCTTTGCCATAAAGGAAATGGCGGCCCGATGCCTCTGGGCCGTAGCTACTGATTTGCCTGCCTGATGTAAAGACAGCAAGAATTTTACGACAAGCTCTTCCTGTCCCCAAAGCTCCCCCCTAGCAGAACCCAAAAAGGACCAATAGGAACGGAACGCCCCTTCATATGCCTTCCTTGTCCTGGGTGCTAAACTCTCTCCCACGAGGTTTTGTAGTTCGGGGCACCGAGAGACCAGAGAGCTTCGGGAAAGGGTGCCGCCACCGGGTCCGCTGTGGGCAGAAAACCCCAGAAGGCCTGCATACGGAAACGAGAAAGTGCATCAGCCGCTTGGTTCAGTACCCCCGGGACATGTCTTGCCCTAAAGAGCACATTCAACTGCATACATAATAACACAATTTCTTTGAGCAGTCTCAGAATCCATTTGCAACGTGCTGCCTGACTATTGATACACTCAACCACAGTCATGTTATCAGACCAGAACACCACAGAGTGATCCCGGAACCCCTCCGGCCACGTTTTCAAGGCCACCAGAATAGGGAAGAGTTCGAGAAAAGCAATGTTACTCGTCAGCCCGCACTCGTGCCACGATGACGGCCATTTTTGAGCCGACCATTGTGTCCCAAATATGGCCCCAAAACCTATACTCCCCGCCGAATCTGTCCAAAGCCCCAGCTCCTCGGAGGACACCGCTGGTTTGTTCCAGACAATTCGACCATTGAAATCCGCCAGAAATGCCAACCAAATGCGCATGTCCTGGCGAACCTCTGCCGAGAGCCTCGTGCGGTGATGTCCTTCCTTCAGGCCGACCATGGCTTGTGCAATCGAGCGGGAAAAGGGGCGGGCCATTGGCATCACTCTCGGGGCAAAATTCAACTGACCCACCACTTGTTGCAATTGATGCAGGTTTACTTTCGTCGCACGAATACATGTTTCAAGGGATGTCCCAAATTTTAACACTTTTTCCCTGGGTAATCTAAAACAACCTTCTACTGAGTCGAGCTCGATCCCCAGGAACTCGAGCAAAGTTGAGGGACCCACAGTCTTACCTGGCGCCAATGGCACACCAAATTGATTCATTAAGACACGAAATTCATGTAAGGCCTTACCACATTCAGGATCCCCGGCTGCCCCCAAAAAGAGAAAGTCATCGAGATAATGCATAACACGCCGAAAACCCGTTTTCCTTGTAAATACCCATTGCAGAAAACAACTGAATTTTTCAAAATAGGCACAAGATATAGAGCACCCCATTGGCATACATCTATCCATGTAATAGCGACCCTGAAACATAAAACCAAGGAGACGCTGATCGTCTGGGTGTACCGGGAGCAACCGGAAAGCTGACTCGATGTCCGATTTTGCCATCAGCGCCCCGGGCCCCAGGCGATTCAACATGGCGACGGCCTCATCAAAAGATGCGTACCGCACCGAACACACTTCCGGGTCTATTGCATCGTTCACGGAAAGACCACGTGGGGCTGACAAGTTATGTATTAGCCGAAACTCACCCGGGTCCTTCTTGGGGACCACCCCTAGAGGGGAACAAACAAAGTTAGCAACCGGTGGCAAATCAAATGGACCGGCAACACGACCTCGAGTTACCTCCTTCCCAATCTTTACCTGAACCACCGCCGAATACTGCAAGGCCGACAGTTGGTTCTTACAGTTTGCTACACCCTGAAAATCCCCCACTGGGATGCGGAAACCATATGAAAACCCGTCCCGCAACACCCCAGCGGAAGCATGATCCGGGTATTCGTTGAGCCAAGGAATCATTGCCATGGTATCAATCGGAGTAGGTAAAGGCACCCCTCGGACTATTTCAGACCTGTTTGGCGCTTCCCTTACCACCGTTATCACCCGTCTTGGCTCTGCACATGGACTCAGGATGGGATGACTGCCCACACCCCCCGCATTCATGTCTGAACTTGCATGACCCCTGGGGCCTCGTACATTTTCCCCTATTGAAATTCCAACAAATCCCCTTTTTACCTGTGTTGCCACTCGACTTCGAGTGGTGTTCGTTACCTGCACCTGTCCGAAAGGGTGTCCCAGAGGATTGGCGGGAAGATTCACCCCCATTACTCCCTGACAATGGCACTTTTAGCATTCCTGAACTCTCCATTTTCTGCCATGAGACAGAGTCGAAACAATCCCATGTTAGAACTGGGTTGTGCTCTTTAGCCTTTCTAAAAAGATTGTCATAACAGAACCACTGATTGCCCCCGTACGTCAGGGAATACTCCATGATACGTGACTGATAAATAGGCAACTCGGTCAACAACTGGGGCCTGCTCTCACCCATGATGGAGGTAAAAATGCCCCACGCTCTGCCCCAAGTACCTATGTTTTCGTCAACCTTAAAGGCGGCCATTTTCGCGCGCCAAACACTCGGATGCATGAGCTCCTTTTGGCTCTTCACATGCTCTATCTCGTAATGGTCGGTAAGCAATGAAAACATGTTTACATACTTATCCGCCCAAATCATTTCCTTAATTTCCAGTAGAACATGCTGGGCAATCTTCTCCCTTCGAGAAGGTACAGACCCCTCCCCCGCAATCGGCAATGGCCGCTTACCTGAAGTAGATCCCGCACTTGCCGCCGAACTTGGGCCTGCTGCACTTTCAGCCACCGGAACCTGTGGGGGAACAGAAGATGGTGCCTTTGCAGCCTCTCTGGATTCCCGCAGCTGTCTCATTACTGCCCGGGCGTCGTCAGCCGTGGCGCCCTTACTATCTTTCCCCAACCACGCTGCCAATTGCGCCGCCAACTCGGGAGGCATATCTTCCCCGTTCACGGGGGTGACCACCACGGGGATCGGATGCCCCTCCTTCGGAACCGAGGTTGGCTCCTCACGTGGAGTATCGGGAACGGGGGTTTCCCCCCCAAGTGCCCCCCTTTTTGACCTCTTGCCTCTCCCGCTAGGGACTACTCCCGGCAAAGCTGGTCCGATGACTCGCTTCGGTCCTCCCTCCCCGTCTTTAGCCGCCATCTGCTTCTTCAAATCGGCTACCTCCTTTATGAGCATGCGTAGCATCTGATCGGTACCGACCCGCTTTCTGACCTTCTTGCCCGGCATTCTCAAGCGAAGATATCTGTAAGACAAAGAGAAAGATTACAACGCTCAAAATTGGCTCTTCGTTCCGTCTCGAGCTCACGTGCAGCGGGGAGGTGCAGCTTCAGAGCACAGGAACAAGAGGATGCTTTCTTGGCTTGTTGCTCCTTTTATCCGTCTTCGGGCGGGCTTAAACCCGCCTCCGCCTGCCCCCCGGGGGCGTGGCCGGCGGCGTCAGCGTCTAGGACAACCCCCTACAGGGCGGGAAAAGGCGCGCCCCGGCTACGCCGCTTCGGGCATACCAGCCGGGACTCGCCCCCCGCCCAAGATGGCCTCCCGGGGGGATCGGGGTACTCCACCATACGTTCGGGGGGACCGAGTGGTCGCCCCTTTCCATTTTTACTGCACCAGAATGGACTACAAAGTCAATAGCATTCTTCAATAACTCTGGATATTGTAAAGATGCTTTCAGCATACCATCTAGCAAGTTACAAGGATCTCTTACTGAGAAGCACTTCAGCTCAGGCATTGATTTTGACAGACCATTATACAACCTTTTCACATACCTAGCAGAATTACTGCAAATTCAAACAATATCACTCCAATATTTTGGGAACTTGGGAGGAACTTTTTTCAGCAGCATTCCAAGTGACACTGCGTTCCATGTTTACCAAACGTCTGGTGTCATGTTTTCACCACTATCTCAGTTGCTTGGTGACAACATTCTTTTCACATATACCTGTCACTACATCTTGCATTGAATGTGTAAAGCTTTGGGTTGTTTGACAATTTATTTACAATCAATACTGACTCACTAAGAAAGAGGGCTGATGTACCAAAGGATTTCACCCATTCTCTGTCTGTGGGTAAATGTGATGGTACATATTAGGAAAGATTCTTATGAAACCAGCCATTTTACCTATCATTGAAATCATATTTAGCCAAAATATCAAATATGATTTTGATATTTCCCAATTTTATAAAATAACTGAATACGACCTAAAACATGCTTTAAACACTGCATCTTTAGACCAAAGACCACAAAAAAGCAGAATGAAGAGTAGACCATGTTTTAGTTGAAAAAAGCACAATGAAGAATAGACCATGTTTTAGTGACATCACTAAACAACAAAACTCAAGCAGAATACTGCTAGCCCAGTCTTTCTTAAAACTACCTTGTAAAGCAAAGTTACATTGTGTGCCCCTTCAGGAAGAAATAAATGGCACTTAGTTTGTGATTGAAAAGGTGTTTTTTCAGTGTTTATATGTTTACACCGGTGATGGCTCTTTTCCTTTCTGTGGGGTTTTATCAGTTATTATAGGTTTAAACCTAAAACCATATAGCCTAATTATAATCAAAGTAGCGCTTACGGTACTCTTCGTACATTGCGCCGTTCAAACAAATTCAAACAGAGAAAAATCTCCTCTTTACCTGCCTATATAAATTGCAATTTATATATACCTTACAAACCAATCCTTCAAATCAAAAGGCACAGTAAGTGTTACAAAACTACCTTACCAATCCAAGGCATCAAAAACCAACAGCAAGTGCCGCAGAATGACTCTTACCGACCAAATGGTGTACAGTTTCCAACTGCCAAGTTCTCAAAATCGAATAAATGGTCACTGCAAGGCAAGTCAACGGATCAATCAATCAATCAGAGTACTTGTAAAGCATGCTACTTACCCGTGAGGGTTCCAAGGCGCTAAGGGGAGGGGGGGTGCTGCTACTACTCGAAGAGCCAGGTCCTGAGGAGTCTTCTGAAGGCAAGTAGGTCTTGGATCGGATCACTGACATAATATCGAGGGACATAATATCGAGTACCAAAAATATCGGCGACAAAATATCGACAGACAGAATATCGACTTTGTATCTACAAACAGGTAAGTACAAAAATATTGAGTAAAAAATATCGTTTACAAAAATATAGTTTGTAAAAATATCGACTTTATTAAAAACAATGTTAATCTAAATTAAAATAAAAAATGATTTACTAAAATATACTTAAAAATACTTAAATTACCTTGTAATAATTAAATAATTAATTAAAGTTATAATTTTTTTTGTTTTACAATCATATTTGTTAAAACATATATATATAGTAACATAATATAATTAAAATATATCCAATATTATTACCGTAGGATAGCGGAAGTATAAAATTACTATTCCCACTCCAGAGAGTGCAACAGTGGATAAGGCGTTGGATAGCATAGAGATAAAAATTACTATTCCCACTCCAGAGAGTGCAACAGTAGGGAAAGCGTTGGATAGCGTAGGGGTAATAATTACTATTCCCACTCCAGAGAGTGCAACAGTAGGGAAAGGGTTGGATAGCGTAGGGCTAAAACTTACTATTCCCACTCTAGAGAGTTCAACAGAAGGGAAAGCGTTGGATAGCGTAGGGATAAAAATTACTATTCCCACTCCAGAGAGTGCAACAGTAGGGAAAGCGTTGGATAGCGTAGGGGTAAAAATTACTATTCCCACTCCAAAGAGTGCAACAGTAGGGAAAGTGTTGGATAGTGTAGAGGTAAAAATTACTTTTCACACTCCAGATAGTGCAACAGTAGGGAAAGGGCTGGATAGCGTAGGGGTAAAAATTACTTTTCCCACTCCAGAGAGTGCAACAGTAGGGAAAGGGTTGGATAGCGTAGAGGTAAAAATTACTATTCCCACTCCAAAGAGTGCAACAGTAGGGAAAGCGTTGGATAGCATAGGGGTAAAAATTACTATTCCCACTCCAGAGAGTGCAACAGTAGGGAAAGTGTTGGATAACATAGGGGTAAAAATTACTATTCCCACTCCAGAGAGTGCAACAGTAGGGAAAGCGTTGGATAGCGTAGGGGTAAAAATTACTATTCCCACTCCAGAGAGTGCAACAGTAGGGAAAGCGTTGGATAGCTGTGACGACCGGATTTTTGGACCAGATAGAATCAGCTCACAAAACACCACCAATCCAGCCGAAACTTAACCATCTCCCTCCTCAAGACCCATTTATCCAGGCACCTGGGTACCTACCTGAGGATGGGGATTTAGCAATATACAAGCTCATATCATCAAAAACACCACTAAATCTATAGGATTACTAGGAATACTCACTAATTACTAAGGACGTCCATGCTCTACACCACACTCATACCTTATAGTCTCGCGGCAACTCAGACCCAGACGTTGCTACCCTCCTACTCATAGTGAAGGGGGCAGTTCCGATAACTTACCATTACACACTGACCACATTCAGTGCTCACGCAAGCCACAATCCTGTGGGTATACACACTGACCACAATCAGTGATCACTCAAGACACAATCCGGTGGGTATACACACTGACCACAATCAATGCTCTCATTAACGCCGCTACACAATGACGATCACTTTCCTATGAATACCTTTTGCTCTCTCTCTCTCTGTTGGGAAGTTTCTCTCATACATCTAATATCTACTGGGGATGTCTCATGTGCACAAGAATGGCCAAATCACAATATGCAAAGGTTATTATCAAATACAAGTGCTCCTCTACTCCCTTGCTCAGTTACCATTTACCTGGACGGGTGATGCATCCGTTCACATAACAGCATCTGACTAGAAGAAAGGTTAACCTTATTATGAATAATAATACCTGCACAATTGTTCACTAAGAACTGGGGTTACTATATGCAAAGGTTATTCCCTGATTTAGGTGCTTCTTCTCCCTATTGATCCATCAGTTACCATTACAGCATCTGGCTAGAAGAAAGGTTAACTTTATCATAAGGAAATAATAATCGCACAACTGTTCACTAAGAACTGGGGTTCCTTTATTATTATAACATCACAATGACTAGCAATCTAGACATAGCCTGAAAAGTAAAGGGGAATAGACACATACACAGATCTGCGGGGTCTCTTTATTATAATGGAAAGCTTTATTACTATAACATATCCACATGTAACTGACAGGGACTGTAGATAGCTAAAAAGGGAATGGATTATAAAAGACTGCACACCGCTGAATCAGTGTAACACTACAATAGGGAATCTAGCTTAAGAAATAAAGAACAAGATTAATGATTAAGTGTAAAGCAAACTAGTTTAGAATACCTCACCCTATTAGAAAGGAATGTTTCTCTCTCTCTCTGGTGGAATATAGGCTCTCTCTCTCCCTCCGTCACCACGGCTTCACTCCACTGGCTCAACTGCCCCAGCTGGCAGCTCCAACTCCTTCATCTGACTGGTAACTGCTTTAATGCATTCTGATAAACTAGCAGCTCCAGCTGACAGTTCCAACTTCATTCCAAGATTCATCTGACTGCTCTCTCCAGCTCCAGCAACCATCTGAACTCTACCATTCCAAGAATCAACAGAACTGATCTGTTCCAAAGACCAACTGAACTCTCCGCCTCTTCTGCACTTCGCTAATATGGAATGCTCTCCCCTCATGGAAATTTCCAACAGAAACTACCTCCCCCCGAATTCCTGTGCCAGCTCCAAGGCTCTCCGCGCAAATGCAGTGGCCATCTGCATGTTACGTCTGGGCCCAAGAGACAAACACATTCTTTCGATAAGATCCAGTCTCCGCTGGTTTTCCCCTAGCACATAACAGGATTAACTATAAACATCACCTTTACCCTGCAAGCATCTCAGTCTGCAGAGACAGAAAGCAAAATGGAGTCTCTCTGGTTCTGGGCCTTGTAGGCCCGAAAAGGATGAAATAGACACTTAACTCTATCAGAGTACATACACAAACCATACCAATATGTAATATAAAGTCAGGACTACAGGATCCACCCTCTACTATAGGTAGGATGATGAAAAGACACATAATTATGTCAAAGCCAATAGGCAATAGATGGATTAGAGTCAGGAATAAGGGATCTATCATCATATAAAGCGGCTATACTCTAGTTTATGCTTCTAAATCTGGAAAAAGGCCTGAAAAGGACCAAAACAAGCTAAGAATAGGGATCCAGGATGGTAGCAAGCTTAAAGTCACCATCACTCAGAAATAGAGCCAAAAACCAGGTCAGCACAATAGCGTAGGGGTAAAAATTACTATTCCCACTCCAGTGAGTGCAACAGTAGAGAAAGTAGATACGTCATATATTATTTAAAAAGATGTATATATTAATATCTATAAAACTTTTAATTAAAAGTAATTACCACTTTAATATTATATAATTATTAATTAATTACACATGCTAATTTAATTTAATCATTACAATTAATTATCTATTAACACTAATTAATTACAAATTAACAATTAATTAATTATTAATTAAACAGTTACTTAACAATTAAAATCTAATAAATACACAAAAAAATTAACATATGTAATTAGTTATAATTAAATTACTTCCCACTTGGCAATTAAAATGTAATTAATTACTAAATGAAAATGAATTAACAATTAATTATAAACACATACCAATAAATACATTTACATATTTAATTAATTATATTTAAATTACACTACATAAATTAACATATTTAATTAATTATAATTAAATTACTTCCCACCCTACTCTCCTATAAACTGACAACCCGCTACAGAAATTAAATTAGTTACATTAACATAATTATCAATTCATTAATTAAATACAATTAATTGGTAATTAAAATGTAATTAATTACTAAATAAAAATTAATTAACAATTAATTATAAACAAATACCAATAAATAAATTTACATATTTAATTAATTATAATTAAATTACTTCACACCCTATTCCCCTATAAACCCACAACCCGCTACAGAATTAAATTACGCAACATTTAAATAACATTAAATTCATTAATTAAATTAAATTATAACATAAATAAACACTTTTAACACATAAAATACACTATAAACAATTCGATACTATTAAAATTTCAATATTTTTCTTAACCTATATTATGTACTTCGATATTTTGACTATCTATATTTTAAAATTTGATATTACATTACTTACCTTCAAAACAATATTTTTGATGTCTATATTCTGTCCATTAGATATTCTGCCCAGCCTATATTTTAAACTCGATATTATGTCCATTCGATATTTTGTAGTCGATATTTTGTCTGTGTACCCTTGGATCTGCCATATGTGGGTAGGGAGGGTGTTCCAGGTCTTGGCGGCAAGGTAGGAGAAGGATCTGCCGCCGGAGGTCATTCGTTGGATGCAGGGGACAGCGGCGAGGGCGAGGCTGGCGGAGCGGAGCTGGCGGGTGGGGGTGTGGAAGCTGAGTCTGCTGTTCAGGTAGGCTGGTCCGACGTTGTGGAGTGCTTTGTGTGCGTGGGTGAGGAACTTGAAGGTGATCCTCTTGCTGACGAGGAGCCAGTGTAGGTCTCTCAGGTGAGGGGGTGATGTGGCTGCGGCAGGGAACGATGACGATCAGTCGGGCCGAGGCCTTTTTGGATGCGGTGTAATCGTCGTAGGTGTTTGGCTGGGATTCCTCCATAGAGTGGGGTGGATGGGTTCTGTCAAGTCTATCGACCGGCAGAAAAATCTAGATCAGGACGCCCGGCAGGGGGTTTATTGACTTTACTATCTACAAATTTGGTGAAAAATTTCTCCCGGCTCACTGTAACTTGTAAATGGCTGCTCTGCTGTAGAATAACTTTATTTGCAGTCGGTAATAAGAAAGAAAATGTGCTGATTCTAAATGTATATATGCAATGGGGGGCCAAGGAGGAATATGGAGTTGAAATGAGTCTTTTTAAAAATGATTTAGATTTTCTGTGTGAAAAGTACGATTCAGATTTGATTTTGTTGGTAGGAGATTTTAATCATAAACTTAACCCTAAACGGCAGGATCTCATGTATCAGGATATTTTAGAATCTTATGATATAATACAAGCAAAGTTTCCCGAAAGTCTGTGTTCGACGAATGATGTAGGCTTGGGGAACTACCTAGCGAATAAAAGTTTTTTTTGTCTAAACGGTAGGTTTCCACAAGATCGCCCGGCAAAGAAAACTTTTAAACAAGGTACACAAAATTGTCCCATAGATTATGTCTTTATTCCAGCATGGAACTTTAACATAATAATGGGCTTTACGGTTAATCACATAGAAAATAGTGACCATAATATTCTAGAATTGGAACTGGTACATTCCCATCGGAAAGCTGCTGAAAAAGTAATTACATCACAGATGGATTATCCCAGGCGTATCACAACACGGTTAACCGAAGAATATATAGAGAAATTAACCAGGCTCCAACATAACATTGTTTTAGGATGTGCAGCTGGTCTGGATCTGGCCTGGTACATTGAAAAGATAAACCAAGTGGTACAAAGTATCAAGGTCGAACTTAGAACAGACGTAAAGATTACCAAGAGTATACAAACCACACAGGTTAGGAAGGGAAGTTGGTACAATGTAGCCTGTTTAAATAAGAAAAGAGAATTAGGCGAGAACAGTGCAGTTTACGTAAATGTTTTTAGAAAGAATATACTATGCTTCTTTATAGTACAAGAAGAGCCCATAAGGACAACTGCTGGGGGAAACTGCTGGAGGGAATAGAATCCAAGAATATATGATTATTCTGGAGTCTAGTCCGTTCAGCAACTGAAGCCTCAGCTGCTTCAATGATCTGCGTGGTAGATGAGGGTGCCTGGGAGGTTTATCTGAAAGAACTATACCCTCCGGGGACAGAAACCGAAGAGGAAGTACAAGGGGACTGGAGTTGTTGGGTAGATGACCTAAAACCAGACTTCTCAGAAGAAAATGTACTTAACACAATAAAAACCCTAAATTTAACAAGAGCCTCAGGCCCAGATAAGCTGCCTGCCCTGATAATTAAGTCACGGACAGCTTGGTGGGCTAAATTCTTCTCCCAAATGTTCTTAGTAATCCTAGAATAAGGGATAGTTCCAAGCAATTGGAAGGGTGCGATCATTCGACCGATCCACAAAAAAGGGGACATCAACGCACCAAGGAACTACAGACTTATCAACCTACTTGATATTAGAGAAAAAATATTTGCTAAAATAATATTAGGTAGGTTAAAGACTCAGACAGAAGAGAGAGCAATTATTCCAGTGGAACAAGGTGGGTTCAAAGAAGTCCATTCTACAATAGACCACTGCTTTGCCCTATGGGCTTTGGCCCGGAAATCAATAGAACAAAATGGGAAGTTGCATTGTTGTTTTGTTGATTTTCAGGCTGCGTTTGACTCTTTGGACCGTAATAAACTCTGGGAGGATCTGTCAGGATATGGAATTCCGGATGGCTTATTGATGATCTTGAGAGATCTTCACAGAGGGAATTGGGCCCAGGTTATTAGAGATTCGCAAGGGTCACTAACTCACAAGATATTGGTAGGGAATGGCCTCAGACCGGGGTTCGTCTTGGCACCCCTGTTATTTTCAATCTTTCTGGCAGATCTCCCTGCGACACTTGAAGTAGAAAGAAGCGCAAGCCCTAGAATAAGCGGGCATAAAGTGCCTTGTCTTCTATATGCTGATGACCTAATTATCCTGGACCAAACAGAAATAGGACTTCAAAGGAAACTAAATGTTTTTAAAAGCTATTGTGATAGGAAAATTCTGACTGTAAATATGGAAAAAACTAAGGTTTTATGTTTTTGAAAGACTAAGAAGAACTTTAATTGGTTTTTGGGTAATGATAAACTTGAGGCAGTCAAGGAATATAGATATCTAGGCCTCTGGTTTTATAGTGCGCTAAAATGGCGCACCCATTTGGAGGCCCAAAGAGCCAAAGCTTTTTCATCCACATGTGGGTTGAAAAGGTTTAACAAAGAATATGACGACATGACTCATAAACCAATGTTAAAGGCATTTGGAGCAATGATTCCCCCCCAAGTATTGTATGGGGCTGAGGTGTTATACTTGAGCGGTAAACATGAGTGGGACCAGGAAGAGGGAAAAATCTTAAAAATGCTATTGTCCTTACCAAACTGTACTATGGTTCAAGCAATAAGAATGGAGCTAGGGCTAACCTCATGGACCGTACAATCCCAAATGGCCCTGGTAAGATTTTGGAAGCGCCAAGACCCAGAAGTGACGCTAAAGGTCTCACAATGGTGTAGAGATGAGATCCAAATAAGTAATCTTGTCTGGGCAAAGGATGTGAGTAAAACTCTCCAGAAAGTAACAGGGCGTCTTAAGGTGAAATTTTCCCAGGATGCTTTGATAGCCGATTTTACTAAGAAAACTCTTAGAGAACAAGGCCAGTCACTCTCCAGGGCGCAGGACTTAGTTTATATGTCAGAGAAAAAATCAGTCCAGTGGTTAAAAAAGTCATGGGTTAACGATGGCTGGTTCCCGTATTTGGACATACTGCCTAACCAAGTTCTGAGATATGAAATTCTTAGAACCCGGGTTGGGGTTAACCCTTGGAAGATAGATGGAAAATTAAAGTCTGCACTGATTGGCCCAGAAGGTAACTGTAACTGTGGGCATGGCCTAAGACATGATATGCTGCATATTTTACTTGATTGTTTATTTGTACACGATATAAGGAAATTGTTTTTACGTCCTATATTCCTATCACATAAGATAACCTCACGTGCCCGGCGATTTGCCTACTTACCGATATGCCCACGTTAGAAATTGCAATTGTACTGGGTACATTTTTGAAGGGTTTAAAAGAATTTGAAAGGGAGATTTTGAAGGAGGGGCACTGATTTTTTAAAGTTATTTTAAAGTTTTTATAAAATGCAAATTTTTAAATTTATTCTAGCGATTATGAGATTTCTGTAAAAATAGGGTGCATTGTATGTTGTGTTCTGAAGGCGCCACCCTCTTTTAACTTTCTAATAACAAGCATTGAATTTGATCTATTTTAGATGTTGTAGAATTTTGTCTGTTCGTACTCCTCTTGATCCTGATTGTGTGTGTTCTGTACTGTTTAAAAGACCAAGGTCTAAATAAACAAGTTTTTTCTCTCTCTCTCTCTCCATAGAGTGTGTTGCCGTAGTCCAGTCTGCTGCTGATGAGGGCCTGTGTCACCGTTCTTCTTGTTTCGGTCTGGATCCACTTGTAGATACTGCGGAGCATGCGGAGGGTGTTGTAGCAGGAGGAGGAGAAGGGGTTGACCTGCTTAGACATGAAGAGGGAGGAGTCGAGGATGAATCCTAGATTGCGTGCATGGTCGGTGGGTGTCGGTGCTGTTCCTAGTGTGGTCGGCCACCAGGAGTCGTTCCAGGCTGAGGGGGTGGGTCCGAGCATGAGGACCTCCATCTTGCCGAGCTCAGCATCAGACGGCTGCTCCTCATCCAATCGGCGATGGCCTTCATTCCCTCGTGGAGGTTGGTTTGGGCGGAGTGTGGGTCCTTGGTGAGGGAGAGGATGAGCTGGGTGTCGTCAGCGTAGGAGATAATGTTGAGGTTGTGATGGCCGGCCACTAATGCGAGAGGGGCCATGTAGACGTTGAACAGCGTTGGGCTGAGGGATGAGCCTTGGGGGACGCCGCAGATGATGTCGGTGGCTTCAGATCGGAAGGGTGGGAGGCGGACGCTCTGGGTTCTGCCGGAGAGGAAGGATGTGGTCCAGTCAAGAGCCTTCTCTTGGATTCCGGCTTCAAGGAGTGCGATGGCAGACCATGTCGAAGGCGGCCGACAGGTCCAGGAGGATAAGGGCTGATGTTTCGCCATTGTCTAGTTGGCGCCTGATGTCGTCTGTGGCGGCGATGAGGGCTGTCTCGGTGCTGTGGTTCCATCTGAATCTGGACTGGGACGGGTCCAAGATGTTGTTGTCTTCGAGGTGGCGGTCCAGTTGCATGTTGACCATTTTCTTGATGACCTTTGCCGGGAATGAGAGCAGGGAGATTGGCCGGAAGTTCTTGAGGTCATTGGGGTCCGCTTTGGGCTTCTTGAGGAGGGCATTGATTGCGGCGTGTTTCCAGCTTTCCGGGAATGTCGATGTTTCGAAGGAGATGATGATGACCTTCCTTAGTTGGGGTGCAATCGCTGCGTCTGCTTTGTTGAATACGTGGTGTGTTATAGAAAGAGTGGTCCCAGACCTCATGGAATTACTTTATATACAGTAACAAATTTTCTTAAACCAATTTATTTATGAAACACTATTCTTTATTCAAATAGTGTAAATACGTTTTTCACTGTATTTTTTCTTTTTGGGGTGTATATACATATAAATAATTAATACACATCTTAACAGTGCCCACTGTACGGGAAGGAGGGAAAGGGGGGTGCAGTGTTGGGAAGGTGTGGGTAGGTTCAAGTGACAATCCAATTGTAAATTGCTACTAACAATTGAAAATGGCTTCCCAGGGGAGCCAAACCGGAATTAATCAAAAAATCATATTAAGCATTAATATAGCATCATAAATGACAGGTGTAATTAATCACACTCCGATCATGTGCTGCGGCTGATAGTCGACGTTTCGACCCTCATTGTAGGGATACTACCCCTTACATGGCGGGTCTTCTTCAGGACAGTGAGAGGGTGGGGGGCTTTTTGATGGGCGGTTCCTAAGGGAAAAGGGTAATTTACAAGGGATTACTTAGTGATCACTAAATGACGACTATTTACACAGAGTTACATAAAATTACAACATACATTGGTAGATCCAATGGTAGGTCCCAGAGGACCTTAGAATGGAGTAGCAGGCTAATTCAAGTTGGTACAGGATCATGGGTAATTTTGCAATTAGTCAAAAGTATGGCATATGACTAAGGTGGAGTCTCAAGTGAAAAGGTCACAGCATATTTATAGGAGACGTCAAAACATAGGGTTATGGATATTAATACACAGAATTCACAGATTTACCTTGTGTTCAGATCATTTAATGGTCTGTCGTGAGAAGGAATACGTGTATTAACAGGGTCATTCCTACTGAAAAACTTGCTCTACAGAGCCTGAGAAAACAACAAAAATGTTGTCATAAAACCTGCCGACAAAGGCGGTGCTATTGTGGTCCAAGACGTCGATAAGTATAAAGGCGAGGTGATGAGACAATTAAATGATGGTGTAAGCTATAAAAAACATCCAGGGGATCCAACCAAAGAGATGGCATCTGAAATACTATGTGTGACTAGAGAAGGATTGGACCAAGGTTTCCTTTCAGAACAAGAGTTTCAGTATCTCAATCAAAAAAAAACCCGGACTCCTACTATCTACTGTTCTGACCGATTTTTTGGGCCCTTTCATGAGGGAAGGTGATTGGAGGTGACTTTAGTCTACTGTCATTCTAGTGGAAGGATTAGAACCATAAATAGAGCCTATTCACAAGGCGTGTTGATACAATCCCGTACCCCTTCCTTTAGATTAGGGCTTGTGAACCTATGTTAAGGGATAGATTTATGAATATTAGTGATAATCCGTCCTTTTGTAAGAGTGTTAGTATACTTTTCATGGAGTAATGCTGATCTCGGGCCTTGCAGGCCTCAAACTGGAGAGACTCCATCTTTCTTTCTGCCCCGGCAGCTTGAGATGCTTCTAGGTCAAGTGTAATGTTTTAGTTACGAGGTGTTGTTTGCTTGAAGAGAACCGGCTCAGGCTGGCCCTTATCGAAAGACTGTATTTTTCTCCATGCCGAAGACATAACATCACACCGGCCGGCTGAGAACGTGTCCTTGGTACAGGGAGGTACAAGAATTTGGTGGGCGGCAGGTTACTGGCCGTAACTTTCCATGAAAGGACAAGCTTCCATATTAGCGAAAGCATGAGGCAGTGAGTCAGTTAGTCCGTAGGCGGCAGCTAGTCGTTAGCATCAATGCAATTAAATATTTCAAGGCAGACAGTCACCATTTTGAAGTCGGAGAAAGACCGAGAAGCTGATACTCTCTTAGAAAGATTGAAGTTATTTTAGTTGGAGCAGCTGGCGAACTTCGACATTAAGATCGGAGCATACAGAGTGAAGCAGTTAGTTGAGAGAGCGAATACCAGAGTGGGAGAAATTAAGTTTAAGATCGAAGTTGAGAAGTGAAGACAGTCCGTGATTGAGAGGAGAGAGGAGTAGTGCAGAACAGCCAGAGAGAACACAGCTGACAAGAGGAAGGTTCCGGTGACTTGGAGGGAAACGGAGGAGACAGAGCATAGCGGTGCAGACGTGTATCCGTGACTGCAGAGGTGTGACCCTAAGACGAGCTAAGGCACAGACGAGAAGGGAACCTAGATGACTGCTGAGTCCAGACTTCCCATTAATAAGTTGATGTCGACCCTTTCTTATTAGCGTGCACACATTCTAACCTTTTCACTTTCCTTTTCAGGCTATATGTTATAGTATAGTGTTATATTGTTATTGTTATTGTTAATAAAGATACCCCAGTTCTTAGTGAACCAGCGTATGCCTTGTTCTTATACAGTGAAGGTAACCTTTTCTTCTAGTCAGGTGTCATTGCACGAACGGAAGCGACCCCCGATCAGGTAAGTGATAACTGAATAATTAGGGAGAGAGGAGCCCTTGAGCTAGAGAATAAGTTGTACACCATGTAATTCGGCCTTTATTCATAATATTGTAGTATTGTACCTCTAGTGGATAATGAGAGATTTCCCAATAAGAGCTAAAGGTATTCATAGGAAAGTGATCATCGTTGTAAGGCGGCGTTAATGAGAGCACCAGGGTGGATAATGGTGTGTAATGAGATCCCCTCTAGAGAAAGTGGCGTTAATGAGAGCATCGGGAGGGACACTGATGTGTAATGAGATCGTCTCTAGAGAAAGAGGCGTTAATGAGAGCACTGACTGAGGTTGGTGTGTATACCCACAGGATTGTGGCTTGTGTTTGTATGAAATAGTGAGAGCACTGGGGGGATACAGTGCCTATCTTGAGAGAGCACTGGGTGTAGCCAGTGTGTAATGGTAAGTAATCAGAACTGCCCTAGGGTAGATTAGTCTGGGCCTATATGGTCGCGAGACTATATTGTATGAGTGTGGTATTGTAGATGATCCAAGCATGTATATTGCTAATTCCCCATCCTTGGGTAGGAAATATAGATATCTGTTGTAAATAGGTCCTAAGGAGGGAGGTGATTACGTTTCGGCTGGGTTAGTGGAGCTCTGATGAGCTGACTCTATCTGGTCTGAAAATCCGGTCGTTACATCTGGCGTCACGAACTGTTTACGAAGCCTGTATGCGTTGAATTGTTTTTATCTTGTTGGTTTGCACTCGGCACGAACAAAGTTTATTTTGTATATTATTTGTTTATAATTGTATATATCTTTTTGAATTGTCAAAATGTTTTTGCGTAAATCGAAATCTACTTTTAAATTGCCTGTTGAAATTCCCATCTTGGATTCGACACCTTACGAGGCTTAGGCCCGTGAGTGGGCCGATTCTACTGGTTTGAGTGAGAATTGGACTTCTTGTTTGGAGCTGGCAGAGCCGGCTAATGTTATTACTTGTTTGCAGAAAGCGCCAGTAGTGAGGGGTGATGAGCTTCCTATTTTAGGACGCAGAGGTTGGATTGTTTTAACTGCGTACAGGATTGTACATGAGAAATTCTTGAAATTGCAGAGACAATATGTGGATATGGAGGAAAAGTTTGTTGAAGTGCAGAATGCTCATACTCTTTTGCAATGTCAAAATAAATTGCTTGCCGACAAACTTGAAACTTATCAGACGATAGCCAAAAGGGCTGCTGTTCGAATTGCAAAATATAAATATAAGAATCGTCGTGGTCGTGTCTGTAAGCGGAAGGTGCGTCTGGTCGTGGCGAAAGCCGGACTGGACTGGAACCCCGATGAATGGGATGGTAATATCTGGGACTCTAATGATTCTGGCTCCTCTGCTGAGGAGTCTGACAGGCGCGAGTCTTCTCGCTCCGGACGTGATTGTAAATCTACTTCTTGTGATACACGTGATGATTCTGGCGACCATGGTCACTCTTCCCATTCTACTGATGTCTCTCATTCTGATTGTTCCTCTAAATCTATGGATCGGGCTTCTTCTGATGCTCATCCTGAAGTTTCTGCGCATCCGGTTTTTTGACGAAAATTACAACAAGCTCCTGGCAATCCAAATGGTATTGCTTTGGATAGTTTGGAAGATTTTACACAACAGGAAGTTAGTGACATTTTGCAACGATTTCGACAACGGCCTGGTGAGGCCTTGCTTACGTGGATGGTGCGCCTCTATAAGTTAGGCGCTGCAGGTATCATGTTAGATGCGGGAGATGCCCTGAAATTTTGTTCCTTAAGTTCCGATTCTACTGTGCAAGATCATTTTCGGAATTTTAATGGTGCTGGTCAGACTAGTCTACTCCAGTTAGCGACTCACGGCTGTAATCACAAATATCCTACTGAATCTGATTGGCCTGTGAATGACAAGCCGTGTTATACCTTGCGCGATGCGGCGCAACGGCTGAAAGAGGAGGTGATGAAAACTGCGATTTTTCTGAGTACATCTGACAGATTGTTGGATGGTTTGTTGACATCTTCTGTGCGTAATCGCATTATCCATTCTTCCCCTGTTGCTTATAAGCAGGTTATGATGACTTTGCTGATTAATCAGACTGGCAATGCTTTGTCTATGGTGCTTGAATCCGTGCGTCAGCTTGGTGAGCTGGGCGAATGGCTTAAACCTGAGAGGCAGTCCAGACCTGAGGGTCGTACTGCTGGGAATTATAAGTTCACTCGACGTGATATGTATCTTGCTTTGCTGGCTGATGGTGTGAAGAGTGAAGACATTGATGGTGAACCTAATAATCGCTTGTGGGACATGTTCCGCGACCGTGGTTTGGATCGGAAGGAGGGTGCCCGACGTGTGCGTAAGAATGATTGTTATCGTGAACATTCTGATGACAGTGGAGATGATAGACGTCATGATGATTCTGATCGTCGTGATGGTCGACGGCGTGAACATGATGTGTCCCCTCGATGTGAAAAAGAGGGAGGGCGAGAGGGGGAAAGAAAAAGGGGGAGAGATGACCGTGTTAACAGCAGATATAGGAGTGAAAGGGATCAGTCCCCCGAGATGAGGAAAAGGGAGGATCGACACAGATTTTCTGATCGAAATTCACAATACCATGCAGATGACAAGAATCCGTTCCGTAATGGGGATGGATATGAACATGATATTTTCTCGTCCAAAAAATATGAGAGCATTTACCCTGATTTGTCTTGGTTATCAGAACGTAATAAAAATGATTAGGAAATAGGTCAAGCTCCAGTACGCAGGTGGGCTCACAGAGATAGTAGACCCTATGTAGATATTGAAATTTTTTGGAAACATCGTAATATCCAAAGGGCCCGAGCATTGGTAGATACAGGAGCGGAGGCCACTCTTATTCATGGAAAATCAAAGAAATTTAAAGGTCAATTTTTCACAATTACTGGTTTAGGTGGAAAGGAAACTCCCGCAGTGCAAACGACTCTTGAAATGAAAATAGGTAGAATTCCCCGAAAAGAATATTCTGTTTTAGTTGTGCCACTTTTGGAATACATAATCGGAATTGACATTTTGAAAGGAATGACATTGCATTTAGATGACGGCTGTTATCAATTTGGAAGTAAAAGTTACATATCATCCAGACCTGTAGGAGTAGGTCGCTTAAGAATGCCCCCTATAAAAATTCCCCAGGCTACACAAGTTGTTTCCCAGAAACAATATCGTATCCCAGGTGGTCATGAAGAAATTAGTGCTACAATTCAAGATTTGGTGGATGCAGGAGTTATAACTCCGGTTACTTCTGCTTGGAATAATCCCGTTTGGCCCGTACGCAAGAGTGATAATTCTTGGCGTATGACTGTTGATTTTCGCGAATTGAATAAACATACACCCCCTTTGACTGTTGCAGTACCAGATATCATTACTTTAATTGAGAGAATTCAAAAACATTCAGGTACATGGTATGCATCTATTGATATTGCCAATGCTTTCTTTTCAATCCCGATTGCCCCTGAGTGTCAGGAACAATTCAGTTTCACATGGAATGGACGTCAAATGACGTTTAGAAGTCTTCCCCAAGGCTATGTATATAGTCCTACGATCTGTCACTGGCTGGTGGCGGAACATTTGTCCGAAGTACCTGTACACCCGCAAATTCAGTTATGCCATTATATTGATGACATTTTGATTCAAGGTGAGACACAAGACCAGGTTCAAACCCAGTTAGATCAAATTATTGATCATTTACGTGAGAAAGGTTGGGAAATCAATCCCGACAAGTTGCAAGGTCCATCCCAAAATGTGAAATTTTTAGGCATTATTTGGCATGAAGGTCATAGAGAGGTGATTCCACAAGTGAAACAGATAATTCTCGATTTTGCAGTTCCAAGAAATAGAAAAGAAGCTCAAAGCTTTATTGGCTTATTTGGATTTTGGCGTCAACATATCCCACATCTAGGTCAGATTTTAGCCCCTTTATATAGAGTGACTCGCAAAAAGAATGCGTTTGAATGGAGTAAACTGCAGCAGGATGCGTTTGATTTGGCGAAAGAAGCGATTCAGTATGCCTTGGATTTGTGGCCCGTGCATGACGGTGATGTGGATTTGAATGTGTCCGTGCAAGGTCTGTATGCAAATTGGAGTTTGTGGCAAAAACAAGGCAGGAATAAAGTACCATTAGGTTTCTGGACTAAAAAGTTACCCGATGCTGGTGAGCGTTATACACCTTTTGAGAAACAGCTACTTGCATGTTATTGGGCTCTGGTGGATACCGAGCAATTGACTTTGGGACATGATGTGATTTTGAGACCTGAAATTCCTATAATGCAGTGGGTTTTGAGTTCGCCGAAAACTCATCGAATTGGACATGCTCAAGAGGCGAGTGTGATTAAGTGGAAATGGTACATACAAGACAGGGCACGTGTGGGACCGAAAGGTGTGGCATCATTACATGAGCAAGTGGCGCAGGCGCCATCGATTGAGATTGGGAGTTATTGCTCCGTACCTGTAGTGCAGGAATCCCCTGTTAAGTGGGGTAAGCCATTTGATGATCTGTCCGCGGAGGACAGAAACCATGTGTGGTTTACGGATGGTTCCGCGAGGTACATAGGAGAGAAAAGACATTGGAAAGCAGTGTCCTATAATCCCATCACACAAAAATTACTGAGTACAACTGGTGAAGGAAAGAGTAGTCAATTTGCTGAATTGTATGCTGTTTACCAAGTTCTAAAACAAGAGTTACCTGGTACGTGTCATATTTTTACTGATTTCCGGTCCACTGCTAATGGACTGGCGGTTTGGTTGCCAACTTGGCATTCTCATAATTGGGAATTGCATTCTAAAGAACTTTGGGGTAAAGAATTATGGCAAGAAATTTGGGATATGCTCCCACAAAGTACTGTTACAATCTTTCATGTGGATGCCCATACACCAATAGACTCCCTTGACAAATTCTTTCATAACATTGCAGATGAGAAATCTAAAATTGCTGAGGCAGTGGTGGACATGCAAGATTCTGATTTGGCGGGATTGGCGAAATGGGCCCACCAGAAAGCAGGACATTTTGGAGAGAGAGCCACTAGCAGATGAGCTGCTGATCGAGGAATTTATATTCCTTTAAATTTGATTAAAGATACAATATTGCATTGTTCTATCTGTCAACATTCTAGACAACGAAAAGTACCCCAAATTGTTAGAGGACATTTACATCGAGGAAAGTTACCCGCTCAAATTTGGCAGATCGATTATATTGGTCCACTCCCTATGAGTAAAAATTGCCAATATATTCGCACTATTGTTGATACATACAGTGGCCTTTTGGTGGCCTTTCCCTGTAATCGAGCTACTCAAGTGAATAACATTAAAACATTGGAATTGATTATGCTCTATTATGGTGTTCCATTTCAAATTCAATCTGATAATGCATTCCATTTCAAGGGAAGATTGGTGCAGGAATTTTGTGTGAAGAATGACATTTAATGGGTTTTTCACATACCATATTATCCACAGGCATCAGGTCTTATTGAAAGAATGAATGGTTTGCTAAAAGATCAATTGCGAAAATTAACTGACAATAAATATAAAAATTGGAGAGATTATTTGTTTCAGGCACTGTTGATTTTGAATAATCGTCCCTTTTTGAATGCTGAATCTCCATTAATGCGTTTATTTCCTCCAGCTATTGATGCAAAGCCAAACACCATTGGCAATACTGTAATGTACTGGGAAATTTCCCCTGGAGCATTAGCTCCATGCAGAGCAACCCCAGGTTCCGCAGGCTTGGATCTGCATGCCATGAATGATGTCTTAATTAAAAGCAGAGATCGAGTTATCATTGAAACTGGCGTTGGTGTTTGTATACCAACTGGGAATTTTGGACTGATTGCCCCTAGATCGGGCCTGGCCATAAAAGGCATTCCAGTACTCGGAGGAGTCATTGACAGTGATTATCAGGGAGAGATTAAGGTGCTCCTGCAGAATAGCAGTGAGGTTGATTTACTGATTCATAAAACTGACCGAATTTCCAGTTGCTAATCATGCCTGTTTTCAGTGGTGAGATTCAGAAAGGCACTGCCCCAACTTTGTTAACTGTACGAGGACAAAAAGGTTTTGGCTCCACTGATAATCCAGGAGCAAGAGTGTGGGTGCAATCGCCTAAAAATCCCCTGAACAAGCTGAAGTTATTGCAACCGGTCATGATAATACAATTCTTGTCATGAGACCAGGGAAAGATAGCTGGGAAGCTGTCCCGGCTGACAAATGTTATTTACGAGAATGAATAATGCCTGTATTTGATTTTCTTTCAGATCACTCTCTGGACTGCTGTTGCAGGATGTGCCGGCGTTGAACTCCTTTTGGCCTGCTACGTCGGGAAAGGAGGGAACCCACAGACTTTGGTTGATTCGATAACCCGAGTACCACGTTCCTTTGCTGCGTGGGATTCATCATCTAACTTTTGGACCACCCTTGCTCGAAGGGTGACGAACTCCCCACATTTTTGCTTAACCCCGATGCGTTCGGTGACTGAAATACTAGCGACCTGTTTGGTTGCTGTCCCTGCTTTGTTGGAAACTCTATCCCATATCTTTAATATATCAAATGCCCGGCCCAATGTTATTCTTGGAGATTTCGCCACTCATGAGTACTGTCCTTTGTGTACTGTGCTTTCAGATCCAAGACCCCCGATTCATTCCCAAATAATTACATATAATATCACACCGGGCGATCTATGTTTTTTTCCTTACCTGTGATCCTAATGCAATTACTGAATGTGTGCGTTTAAAACTGAAGGCAGCAACTTCCTTTTCAGCTCATGAATGAACTTTGTGTTCCCGAAGATCCCCGAAATCCTGTACTTCTGTTGAAAATAATATGACCTGTAAGAGTTTAGTAGTTACCCCTAGTCATTATCGTACAATGCTTTTACCGGTACACAGACATATTATCGAAATTTAAATATCGATATACAATTATATCGAAGTTAAAATATCGATGTAACACAATATCGAAGGTAAGTAATATCGACACTATTTAATATCGATATCAGTAATATCGAAGTTAAATATATCGATGTGTAGTAATATCGATGTAAATAATTTCGATGTTACTAATATCGATTTTCTAATAATTTTTTTGTATATAATATGTGTTTAAGTATTTATTTATGTAATTTAATTAAATTTACCATTTTAGTTCAGGAGCGGGTTATGGGTTTATAGGGGAATAGGGTGGGAAGTAATTTAATTATGTTAAAATAAGTATTAATTAGTAGGAATGAATAATTAATTATAATTAATTGGTAATTAATTTTTAATTAATTGGGAATTAATTTTAATTAATTGGTAATAATTTTTAATTAATTGATTAATTGATAAATATGTTCTGTAGTGGGTTGTGGGTTTATAGGGGAATAGGGTGGGAAGTAATTTAATTATGTTAAAATAAGTATTAATTAGTAGGAATGAATAATTAATTATAATTAATTGGTAATAATTTTAATTAATTGGGAATTAATTTTAATTAATTGGTAATAATTTTAAAATTAATTGATTAATTGATAAATATGTTCTGTAGCGGGTTGTGGGTTTATAGGGGAATAGGGTGGGAAGTAATTTAATTATGTAAAATTAAGTATTAATTTGTAGGAATTATTAAATAATTTTAATTAATTGGTAGTTAATTTTAATTAATTGGTAATTATTTTTAATTAATTGATTAATTGATAAATATGTTCTGTAGCGGGTTGTGGGTTTATAGGGGAATAGGGTGGGAAGTAATGTAAATATGTAAAATTAAGTATTAATTTGTAGGAATTATTAAATAATTTTAATTAATTGGTAGTTAATTTTAATTAATTGGTAATTATTTTAAATTAATTGATTAATTGATAAATTAAATTATTTTAACTCCTACGCTATACAACACTTTCCCTACTGTTGCACTCTCTGGAGTGGGAACAGTAATTTTTACCCCTACGCTATCCAACACTTTCCCTACTGTTGCACTCTCTGGAGTGGAAATAGTAATTTTTACCCCTACGCTATCCAACACTTTCCCTACTGTTGCACTCTCTGGAGTGGGAATAGTAATTTTTACCCCTACGCTATCCAACACTTTCCCTACTGTTGCACTCTTTGGAGTGGGAATAGTAATTTTTACCCCTACGCTATCAAACACTTTCCCTACTGTTGCACTCTCTGGAGTGGGAATAGTAATTTTTACCCCTACGCTATCCAACACTTTCCCTACTGTTGCACTCTCTGGAGTGGGAATAGTAATTTTTACCCCTACACTATCCAACACTTTCCCTACTGTTGCACTCTCTGGAGTGGGAATAGTAATTTTTACCCCTACGCTATCCAACACTTTCCCTACTGTTGCACTCTCTGGAGTGGGAATAGTAATTTTCACCCCTACGCTATCCAACACTTTCCCTACTGTTGCAGTCTCTGGAGTGGGAATAGTAATTTTTACCCCTACGCTATCCAACACTTTCCCTACTGTTGCACTCTTCGGAGTGGGAATAGTAATTTTTACCCCTACGCTATCCAACACTTTCCCTACTGTTGCACTCTCTGGAGTGGGAATAGTAATTTTTACCCCTACGCTATCCAACACTTTCCCTACTGTTGCACTCTCTGGAGTGGGAATAGTAATTTTTACCCCTATGCTATCCAACACTTTCCCTACTGTTGCACTCTCTGGAGTGGGAATAGTAATTTTCACCCCTACGCTATCCAACACTTTCCCTACTGTTGCACTCTCTGGAGTGGGAATAGTCATTTTTACCCCTACGCTATCCAACACTTTCCCTACTGTTGCACTCTCTGGAGTGGGAATAGTAATTTTTACCCATACGCTATCCAACACTTTCCCTACTGTTGCACTCTCTGGAGTGGGAATAGTAATTTTTACCCCTACGCTATCCAACACTTTCCCTACTGTTGCACTCTCTGGAGTGGGAATAGTAATTTTTACCCCTACGCTATCCAACACTTTCCCTACTGTTGCACTCTCTGGAGTGGGAATAGTAATTTTACCCCTACGCTATCCAACACTTTCCCTACTGTTGCGCTCTCTGGAGTTGGAATAGTAATTTGTACTCATACGCTATATATGTTTATAATTTTATTATTATTACTTTTATGTTGTTATTAATTGTTATTTATAATATTAATTTATGTTTTTAAAATTATTTATATATATTTAATGTATGTTTTTTTAGTAGTTTTATGTTTTTATTAATTGTAATTTATATTACTATTGTATGTATAAACATTTATTTTCATATTATTATATTTTTATATATTTATAAGTTATAAAAATAATTAATTTACAGTTATTATTATTGAAAAATATACTATGTATTATACATTTATTAATAATGTTTTTATTACATTAATTGTTAATATTTTATAATATATTATATTTTTAAACATGTTTATTACATTCATAATTATTATTTTGTTAATATAACATTTATATTTAATTAAAATATAATGATATTTTACAAAAAACAATATTTTTTACATTCGATATTTTTTTTCCGATATTTTGGTACTTACCTTTTTAAAGATAGCATCCCGATATTATGTCCCTCGATATTTTTGTTGCGATATTTTTGTATATCGATATTCTGTCTGTCGATAATTAGTCAGACATTCGCTTTTACCGTCTGGATGGCTTTTCTCTTGTGGTAATACATCCTGGCCCTACATTCCCGCAAATATTTCTGGAGGACCTTGTGCCATCACTAGACTGACCTTATTGATGTTTTCTTCACATCATAATACACATTCCCGTGTTGTTCGTGATGCTGTGATGTTACATGATGATTGTGATTCTTCACTACATTTATATTCCAAATCTGAATATCTTAGTTTAGCATTTTCAATTATTGGTGTCCCAGCCTTAGCAGTTTATAATGCAAAGTCCATCGGGAATATTGCCTGTTGGATGGTTAAGTCCATCAATCATACTTCTACAATTTTATCTGACATGTTACTAGACGCCCAGGGTGAACGCAGCAGTTAAACCTTTGCAAAAAAAATCACTACCAGACCCCACTACCCTTACAAATCTCCGTCCCATCTCCCTACTTCCAGTCTTCTGCAAACTTACAGAGAAGGCTGTCAATAAACAACTTACCGCTTTTTTGGAAGCCAACAACATCTGGCATCCCAATCAAGCAGGCTTCAGACCCCAACATTCGACCGAATCGGCCCTGATTTTCTCCTCTGAAACCCTTCGTGCAGCATTAGATCAGGGAAAGAAAGCAGTACTGGTTCTATTAGATCTGTCCGCGGCGTTTGACACGGTGTCCCATACCATTCTATTGGACCGCCTAGCCGCGGCCGGAATTGCCGGAACTGTACTGAACTGGATAAAAAGCTTCCTTGCAAATAGGAGACAAGTGGTGGTCTTAGGACAATACAGGTCGGAAGAAAAGTTAGTGGGCTCAGGATTCCCCCAGGGCTCATGTTTGAGCCCAACACTTTTCAATGTATATATGGCCCCACTAATCACCCTTATTTCATATTTTGGGATAGATACCATTGCATACGCAGATGATACACAGCTCATTCTAGTTATGGAGAATGACTCCTGTGAAGCCGAAACAAAGCTGCAAAACTGCCTTACGGCCACATTCAAATGGATGTACTTAAACCATCTCAAGTGCAATACTGGGAAAACGGAAATTTTACCCTTCGGCAAAGGAAATACCTTTAACCCCACATCTTGGTGGCCAGAGGACGCCATTGCCTCACCAAGTATTGCCTCCTCAGTCCGCAATCTAGGGATCAAATTTGATCCCTCCCTGAGTTTTAAACAACAAGCCACAGCCGTAGCAGGGACCTGTTTCGGACTAATAAAAGGGCTCAGGAAATTTTTCGACCTAATCCCCATCTCAGCAAAGAAAATGATCACAGTAGCCCTCATCACCTCCCGCATCGACTACTGTAATAGTCTATACGCAGGGACCAATAGAGAAGTCTGCCACAAATTACAGATGGTACAGCACGCTGCAGCAAGATTAGTGTTAGGATGGAAAAAGAGAACCTCGGCCACAGCAGCAATGAACACCCTACACTGGCTGCCCATCCACAAAAGGATCCTCTTTAAAATCCTACTGATCACCTTCAGGGCTTTCAATGGAAAGGGACCCAACTATATACTAAAAATGTTCAAACACTACAGCCCTACACGATGCCTCCGATCTCAAGGGTACAATCTTCTCACTATTCCCAAATTCAGACTCAAGACTAAAGGAGGAAAATCCCTTGCGGTACTAGGGTCAAAAGCCTGGAACTCCCTCCCCCTTCATCTCCATCAAATCCCCACAGAAGCAACTTTCAGAAAATCCCTCAAGACCTGGATTTTTACTCTGCCTGAAGAACAGGTTAAAAACCTAGTCTAGGTCCTCCCCCCTTTCCCCACCTTATTCACCTGGAATATCTTGAATCTCTTCCATAGCGCAAAGATGCTCCATGGAGTGTAGCCTGTGCTTTATAAAATCCCTATCATATCATATCATATTTTGCAGAACCGGGCTGCCATCGACTATCTTTTGCTTAAACATGGATATGACTTTTCCGACTTTGAGGGCCTTTGCTGTTTCAATTTATCGGATCATACTAGATCCATTCAGGCTCATATTGACAAACTTCGTGATTTGACTGAAGAGGTTAGAAAGCACATTGACCAGGGCTGGTTTGACTGGCTCTTCAATTGGTTACCTGACTTACATTCTTTACGACAGATATTAGGGGGTATCCTGATTACTATTAGCATTTTAGTAGCTATTTGCTGTTTTATTCAGTGCATTCCTTCCTTACTCCAGTTCTGTAGATGTGGTACAAGAAATAGATCAGTTAATTTTGTTTCATATTATTCCTCTACGGACGTTAGTTCCATTTAGCGAATGAATAGTAGCCTAAATTCAAGGGTGAAATGTTCTGACCGATTTTTTGGGCCCTTTCATGAGGGAAGGTGATTGGAGGTGACTTTAGTCTACTATCATTCTAATAGAAGGATTAGAACGTAAATAGAGCCTATTCACAAGGCGTATTGATACAATCCCGTACCCCTTTCTTTAGATTAGGGCTTGTGAACTTATGTTAAGGGATAGATTTATGAATATTAGTGATAATCCGTCCTTTTGTAAGAGTGTTAGTATACTTTTCATGGAGTAATGCTGATCTCGGGCCTTGCAGGCCTCAAACGGGAGAGACTCCATCTTTCTTTCTGCCCCGGCAGCTTGAGATGCTTCTAGGTCAAGTGTAATGTTTTAGTTACGAGGTGTTGTTCGCTTGGAGAGAACCGGCTCAGGCTGGCCCTTATCGAAAGACTGTATTTTTCTCCATGCCGAAGACATAACATCAGGCTGGCCGGCTGAGAACGTGTCCTTGGTACGGGGAGGTTCAAGAATTTGGTGGGCGGCAGGTTACTGGCCGTAACTTTCCATGAAAGGACAAGCTTCCATATTAGCGAAAGCATGAGGCAGTGAGTCAGTAAGTCCGTAGGCGGCAGCTAGTCGTTAGCATCAATGCAATTAATTATTTCAAGGCAGACAGTCACCATTTTGAAGTCGGTGAAAGACCGAGAAGCTGATACTCTCTTAGAAAGATTGAAGTTATTTTAGTTGGAGCAGCTGGCGAGCTTCGACATTAAGATCGGAGCATACAGAGTGAAGCAGTTAGTTGAGAGAATGAATACCAGAGTGGTAGAAATTAAGTTTAAGATCGAAGTTGAGAAGTGAAGACAGTCCGTGATTGCGAGGAGAGAGGAGTAGTGCAGAACAGCCAGAGAGAACACAGCTGACAAGAGGAAGGTTCCGGTGACTTGGAGGGAAACGGAGGAGACAGAGCATAGCAGTGCAGACGTGTATCCGTGACTGCAGAGGTGTGACCCTAAGACGAGCTAAGGCACAGACGAGAAGGGAACCTAGATGACTGCTGAGTCCAGACTTCCCATTAATGAGGTGATATCGACCCTTTCTTATTAGCGTGCACACATTCTAACCTTTTCACTTTCCTTTTCAGGCTATATGTTATAGTATAGTGTTATATTGTTATTGTTATTGTTAATAAAGATACCCCAGTTCTTAGTGAACCAGCGTATGCCTTGTTCTTATACAGTGAACGTAACCTTTTCTTCTAGTCAGGTGTCATTGCACGAACGGAAGCGACCCCCGATCAGGTAAGTGATAACTGAATAATTAGGGAGAGAGGAGCCCTTGAGCTAGAGAATAAGTTGTACACCATGTAATTCGGCCTTTATTCATAATATTGTAGTATTGTACCTCTAGTGGATAATGAGAGATTTCCCAATAAGAGCTAAAGGTATTCATAGGAAAGTGATCGTCGTTGTAAGGCGGCGTTAATGAGAGCACCAGGGTGGATACTGGTGTGTAATGAGATCGCCTCTAGAGAAAGTGGCGTTAATTAGAGCATCGGGAGGGACACCGATGTGTAATGAGATCGTCTCTAGAGAAAGAGGCGTTAATGAGAGCACTGACTGAGGTTGGTGTGTATACCCACAGGATTGTGGCTTGTGTTTGTATGAAATAGTGAGAGCACTGGGGGGATACAGTGCCTATCTTGAGCGAGCACTGGGTGTAGCCAGTGTGTAATGGTAAGTAATCAGAACTGCCCTAGGGTAGATTAGTCTGGGCCTATATGGTCGCGAGACTATATTGTATGAGTGTGGTATTGTAGAAGATCCAAGCATGTATATTGCTAATTCCCCATCCTTGGGTAGGAAATATAGATACCTGTTGTAAATAGGTCCTAAGGAGGGAGGTGATTACGTTTCGGCTGGGTTAGTGGTGCTCTGATGAGCTGATTCTATCTGGTCCGAAAATCCGGTCGTTACATCTACATATTACCAAAGATTCATAAAGACATTAGCAACCCCCCAGGCGCCCCATAGTCTCTGGGTGTGGATCTATATTAGAGCCACTTTGCCGTTATATTGATTTCTTTTTTAAACCCATTGCCATAAACACTGAGACATACTTGCGGGACACCACTCATACCATCACCATCGTAGATGGTTTGCCTTGTGACCCAACTAGTCAATTATTGGTAACTAGTGATATTGTTTCACTTTATACCAACATTCCACAAGAAGAAGCCATTGAAGTGATCACCATGGTACTCAATCAAAGAATATCGCCCGTTTATGTACCTACCCAAGTCATCATCCTATTGTTAAAGATCGCTATGATGCGAAATTTTTTTGTTTTCCAGAATGAATTTTATATCCAGACAAAAGGAGTCGCTATGGGGGCAGCATTTGCCCCTAATTTAGCGATTATCTTTATGGCTACATATGAGCGACATTTTGTATTGAACACCATGAACCCCTTCAGACCTATGATAAAAAAAATTGATGCGTTACATAGACGACATCATCATGATTTGGGAAGATGATCAATCTGAATTGACAGGTTTCCACACATGGCTGAATGCCAGGTCCCGAGACATCCAATTCACTTTGGAATCGAGTCCTTCCACCATACATTTCCTGGATTTAACTATTTTTGTACAAGAAGACAAGCTATGCACCACAATTTTCAGTAAACCAACTGAGAGAAATTCCCTTTTGCAATACTCAAGTCACCACCCCAGGGCATTATGAGACAATTTGCCTTTCGGGTAATTTTTGCGCATAAGGCGTAATTGCACATTGAAAGAAAACTATATGGCTGAATCGGAAGAATTAATCCAATGCTTGATGGACCGTGGATATCCTAAGAGGATGGTAAAACGTGGGAGAAAAAGAGCATGGTTTTGCCCACGTGAATCTCTCCTACAAGGGAACACAAGAGACACAACAGAACTTGACCATTTAATTTGCGTAACAACTTTCTCTACAAAGAGCAATGAAATAAAAAAAGTTGTGAACAAATATTGGAATTTGATCAGTGATGATTTGGAAATGAAAAACCCGCCGATGCATTCATTCAAAAAATCTAAAAATATCCGAGAACATGTGGTCTGTTCCTTCTTAGAGACACCCACACCACCTTCACTCACATCCATGTGGAATTTACAACCTATTGTAGGGCACTACCGATGTGGTAACTGCAAAGCTTGTGACTACACCCTACAAATCAAGGAGTTTGTGCACAAAGAAGAGAAAATTGCCCTTAAACATTACACTAACTGTAACACTATGAATGTCATCTACTGCATTGTCTGCCCCTGTCAGTTGATATATATAGGGCAGACACAACAGAAAGCCAAATCTAGAATTCTACAACATTGCAGCCGCATCAGATGTGAAACAGTTGGTGCCCCCCTGGTGGAGCACTTTAAAACGTTTAAACATACGCCCGAAGAACTCAAATGGACAGTCCTAGAGAAAGTCACTCTCGGACCAAGAGGTGGTAACATTTGTGCGTTAATAAATGTACGAGAAATGAAATGGATTACCCATTTCAATTCTATCAACGAAGGACTGAATGAGTTAGATAGCAGTTTTGTACAGATGGCCACTATCTAATAACAGGTCTACATTCCACCTAAGTGTCTGATAGTCCGAGTGGTATCCCAGCTCCTCACGTATGAGTTCACTATGTAGCGATGTTGGGACCATTTTAACACCCTGTGAGGTAGTTACGTGGTCCCGGAGATGTATCAATAATCTATAATGATTGCACTTCCAACAATGAGTTGTTTTTTCTACACTGCTTATAATGATTTTGTCTGTTGGTAACATGGTTAATGATGTCCATTTTAATCTTGACCACCTTAATACCCTGTGATGGTAATTACGTGGTTTTAATACAATCTAATTCCAATATGGAGAGAAATACAACACAGGACTTTGTAAATGCTGTATTCCTCTTTATACCCTGTGATATTAATCACCTGGTCCGGCCAATAATCTTACACACTATAACCATACCAGTCCAACTGTCTCATTAGGTACACCAAATGATTACCTGAATTACGTTCCATTTCACTCTCAATGCGTGGATTGTAATTTCGAAATTAATAGAGCTACCCTGGTTGGCGCTTACAATCTAATTCAACTAAAATTTTAATTCCTATGGTGGATTCCATGGATCACAAAGACCACCTTCCACTACCCATGAACGCCGTAACAACGCGTCCCGGTAACTAATACAACCGGCATAGGCTTTCTTCTATTGCCATCACGGTCACATGGTGGGATACTGACAATTTAACTTTAATTAAATTATTTTTAATTTATAAATGTTGCCAACCATGCAATTTTTAGGCCATCTTTATACTACACATGAACGCCGTAACAAAGCGTCCTGGTTACCATGACGATCAGCGTAAGCTTTCTTCTATTGCCCTCGCGGTCACATGATGCGGAAGCGTTTGTACTACAATCTCCCGTAAACTCGTGCGCTACTCATTCCAATTGCCACGGGAGTTGCAGGATGCCGGGCATGGAGGATTCTGGCCCACGCCCCTAGGTAAGAGATGCCCCCTTGTGTTTGCATCCGTCGAGCCCATTAATTTAGATCGTACTCGACGCGGTCTGATATGCCCCTTCTTTGTTTACAGCGACCGAGTCGGGATAGAATCCTCACCCGTTCAATGACCGGTACGCTCATAAACAGGTAATCGGCCGTAATTCTGTTTTACTAAAATTGTCAACCCTGAAATAATAATTTAATTATCTTACAAGCCTAAAATTATTCCATTTAGATTGTCTACCCACGAGGTACACCGGCCACAGGACCAATCTTAGAGTGCTCTGCATCTACAAGAATTTAGCAACTTTAGGGACCCTTTATCAGGCAAATGCACCTTTAAGGTGCCCCTCCTTCACCCACCTCCCCCAGCATAATTAACCAAGTTTCTGATTCTAGCGAAATTGTTTGTTTATTCATTTCTGTAGGAATGACCCTGTTAAAACACGTATTCCTTCTCACGACAGACCATTAAATGATCTGAACACAAGGTAAATCTATGAATTCTGTGTATAAATATCCATAGCCCTATGTTTTGACGTCTCCTATAAATATCCTGTGACCTTTTCACTTGAGACTCCACCTTAGTCATATGCCATACTTTTGACTAATTGCAAAATTAATAATGATCCTGTACCGACTTGAATTAGCCTGCTACTCCATTCTAAGGTCCTCTGGGACCTACCATTGGATCTACCAATGTATGTTGTAATTTTATGTAACTCTGTGTAAATAGTCGTCATTTAGTGATCACTAAGTAATCCCTTGTAAATTACCCTTTTCCCTTAGGAACCGCCCACCAAAAAGCCCCCTCCCACCCTCTCACTGTCCAGAAGAAGACCCGCCATGTAAGGGGTAGTATCCCTACAATGAGGGTCGAAACGTCCACTATCAGCCACAGCACATGATCGGAGTGTGATTAATTACACCTGTCATTTATGATGCTATATTAATGCTTAATATGATTTTTTGATTAATTCCGGTTTGGCTCCCCTGGGAAGCCATTTTCAATTGTTAGAAGCAATTAACAATTGGATTGTCACTTGAACCTACCCACACCTTCCCAACACTGCACCCCTTTTCCCTCCTTCCCGTACAGTGGGCACTGTTAAGATGTGTATTATTATTTATATGTATATACACCCCAAACAGACAAAATACAGTGAAAAACGTATTTACACTATTTGAATAAACAATAGTGTTTCATAAATAAATTGGTTTAAGAAAATTTGTTACTGTATATAAAGTAATTTCATGAGGTCTGGGACCACTCTTTCTATAACACCTAACTACCCAGGTCCCTTGACTACCGGGTTTACCCTCCTACTGTAATTCTATTTTAGCGCAGGTATCTACCTGTGAGGTCGTGTCCTTCCCCAGACGAGGTTGTACTCAGATCCACTATGGTGGACGCTGAAACCTTATCTTACACAGAGGATTAAATTAAACAACTCATACAAGATCAGGCTAACACTTTCCTGTCAGATAGTACACCTGGGATCGATTTCAGTCTCAATGATAAAATTGCACGTTTGGAGCGCCTTGAAAAGAAACTAGTAAGAACTAGATTACATGGACACCTACTAACCCAATACCTTCAGGCTAACATTATCCCTACTGGATTGCAAATTAAAATTGAACCTGCGATATTTGTGGATGTCCCCAAGTTCCGTGAAGGATTCAGTTTCGTAGCAAACAACTGCTCCCGACACTGGATGGTGTTGGGAGTCGAGACGGCGGCGGTGCAAATTAAAATCCTTCAGGAAGAAATTACAACTTTGAAGGCCGATCGAAAGCGATCCCACTTTGACAAATGCAAAGGATGCCTTGAAAAAATTGGATGCCACACTTAAAGACTTTGATATCACGACCCAAACTAAGAAACTGAACAAATTAGCTAGGGATATTCGACTCTATGATAAGAAAAAGACTTATCCTTACCTGCAAGAGGACTTCTACAAACAAGACAACCAAGGCCGCTTTAAGAATAGAGGACGTGGGGGATATAGAGGCAGACGGAATTATACCACCTTCTCGGACTCTTCATACAGTTCAGAAGGCGATTCAGAACAGGCAGGACCCAGTGGTAATTATACGTACCAAGACTACCACTACCAACCACCCCAGTCTTCTTCTTTTTAAGACCAAGGTCATGGAGATCACCAGGAGGACGTGGCCGCCCCTTCCAGAGAGGTACCAACAGGGGACAACAGAACAACGGTGGAGACTGGGACGCCAATCGAGGTCGGGGTCAGAAACAAGTCCGATTCAACCAGGAGGAACACGGGGAGAGGTCAACCCGCCGGAAAAACTACAGGTGGTGAAGGAAAGTCCTGTGGTCAATTTATCCAACTATACATTGACTGAGAATGAAATAGCAGTGCTCAACAGAGGCTTATCATATGTCCCCACGTCAGTTCCTAATACATTCAATGTCAAAACTGAATTGTCCAAATTTTTCCAGAAAGTAAGATTGAGATATCAATTCCGAATGTCTCCATACTCGAGTTCCAAATCACATACAGGATTAAGGATTCCTTCTAGCTACGTTCCGCCAGTCCACATGATGACCAAAAAAATCCTAACATATGACTCCGTAGTAATGAGAGATGTAGAAAACCTACTTACAAAAAAGAAATACACCAAATTCAATATCAGTCACAATAAAAAACTTGCTCTACGGAGCCTGAGAAACAACAAAAATGTTGTCATAAAACCTGCCGACAAAGGCGGTGCTATTGTGGTCCAAGACGTCGATAAGTATTAAGGCGAGGTGATGAGACAATTAAATGATGGTGTAAGCTATAAAAAACTTCCAGGGGATCCAACCAAAGAGATGGCATCTGAAATACTACGTGTGACTATAGAAGGATTGGACCAAGGTTTCCTTTCGGGGCAAGAGTTTCAGTATCTCAATCAAAAAAAAACCCGGACTCCTACTATCTACATATTACCAAAGATTCATAAAGACATTAGCAACCCCCCAGGGCGCCCCATAGTCTCTGGGTGTGGATCTATATTAGAGCCACTTTGCTGTTATATTGATTTCTTTTTGAAACCCATTGCCATAAACACTGAGACATACTTGAGGGACACCACTCATACCATCACCATCGTAGATGGTTTGCTTTTTGACCCAACTAGTCAATTATTGGTAACTAGTAATATTGTTTCACTTTATACCAACATTCCACAAGAAGAAGCCATTGAAGTGATCACCATTGTACTCAATCAAAGAATATCGCCCGTTTATGTACCTACCCAATTCATCATCCTATTGTTAAAGATCGCTATGATGCGAATTTTTTTTGTTTTCCAGAATGAATTTTATATCCAGACAAAAGGAGTCGCTATGGGGGCAGCATTTGCCCCTAATTTAGCGATTATCTTTATGGCTACATATGAGCGACATTTTGTATTGAACACCACGAACCCCTTCAGACCTATGATAAAAAAATTGATGCGTTACATAGACGACATCATCATGATTTGGGAAGGTGATCAATCTGAATTGACCGGTTTCAACACATGGCTGAATGCCAGGTCCCCAGACATCCAATTCACTTTGGAATCTAGTACTTCCACCATAAATGTCCTGGATTTAACTATTTTTGTACAAGAAGACAAGCTATGCACCACACTTTTCAGGAAACCAACTGAGAGAAATTCCCATTTGCAATACTCAAGTCACCACCCCAGGGCATTACGGGACAATTTGCCTTTTGGGCACTTTTTGCGCATAAGGCGTAATTGCACATTGAAAGAAAACTATATGGCTAAATCGGAAGAATTAATCCAACGCTTGATGGACCGTGGATATCCTAAGAGGATGGTAAAACGTGCGAGAAAACGAGCATGGTTTTGCCCACGTGAATCTCTCCTACAAGGGCACACGAGAGACACATCAGAACTTGAACGCTTAATTTGCGTAACAACTTTCTCTACAAAGAGCAATGAAATAAAAAAAGTTGTGAACAAATATTGGAATTTGATCAGTGACGATTTGGAAATGAAAAACCCGCTGATGCATTCATTCCAAAAATCAGAAAATATCCGAGAACATGTGGTCTGTTCCTTCTTAGAGACACCCACACCACCTTCACTCACATCCATGTGGAATTTACAACCTATTGTAGGGCGCTACCGATGTGGTAACTGCAAAGCTTGCGACTACACCCTACAAATCAAGGAGTTTGTGCACAAAGAAGAGAAAATTGCCCTTAAACATTACACTAACTGTAACAATATGAATGTCATCTACTGCATTATCTGCCCCTGTCAGTTGATATATATAGGGCAGACACAACAGAAAGCCAAATCTAGAATTCTACAATATTGCAGCCGCATCAGATGTGAAACAGTTGGTGCCCCCCTGGTGGAGCACTTTAAAACGTTTAAACATACGCCCGAAGAACTCAAATGGACAGTCATAGAGAAGGCACTCTCGGACCAAGAGGAGGTAACATTTGTGCGTTACTAAATGTACGAAAAATGAAATGGATTACCCATTTCAATTCTATCAACGAAGGACTGAATGAGTTAGATAGCAGTTTTGTACAGATGGCCACTATCTAATAACAGGTCTACATTCCACCTAAGTGTCTGATAGTCCGAGTGGTATCCCAGCTCCTCACGTATGAGTTCACTATGTAGCGATGTTGGGACCATTTTAACACCCTGTGAGGTAGTTACGTGGTCCCAGAGATGTATCAATAATCTATAATGATTGCACTTCCAACAATGAGTTGTTTTTTCTACACTGCTTATAATGATTTTGTCTGTTGGTAACATGGTTAATGATGTCCATTTTAATCTTGACCACCTTAATACCCTGTGATGGTAATTACGTGGTTTTAATACAATCTAATTCCAATATGGAGAGAAATACAACACAGGACTTTGTAAATGCTGTATTCCTCTTTATACCCTGTGATATTAATCACCTCGTCCGGCCAATAATCTTACACACTATAACCATACCAGTCCAACTGTCTCATTAGGTACACCAAATGATTACCTGATTACGTTCCATTTCACTCTCAATGCGTGGATTGTAATTTCGAAATTATTAGAGCTACCCTGGTTGGCGCTTACAATCTAATTTATCTAAAATTTCAATTCCTATGGTGGATTCCATGGATCACAAAGACCACCTTCCACTACCCATGAACGCCGTAACAACGCGTCCCGGTAACTAATACAACCGGCGTAGGCTGGAGGATTCTGACCCGCGCCCCTAGGTAAGAGATGCCCCCTTGTGTTTGCATCCGTCGAGCCCATTAATTTAGATCGTACTCAACATGGTCTGATATGCCCCTTTGTTTACAGCGACCGAGTCGGGATAGAACCATCACCCGTTCAATGACCGGTACGCTCATAAACAGGTAATCAGCCGTAATTCTGTTTTACTAAAATTGTCAACCCTGAAATAATAATTTAATTATCTTACAAGCCTAAAATTATTCCATTTAGATTGTCTACCCACGAGGTACACCGGCCACAGGACCAATCTTAGAGTGCTCTGAATCTACAAGAATTTAGCAACTTTAGGGACCCTTTATCAGGCAAATGCACCTTTAAGGTGCCCCTCCTTCACCCACCTCCCCCAGCATAATTAACCAAGTTTCTGATTCTAGCGAAATTGTTTGTTTATTCATTTCTGTAGGAATGACCCTTTTAAAACACGTATTCCTTGTCACGACAGACCATTAAATGATCTGAACACAAGGTAAATCTATGAATTCTGTGTATAAATATCCATAGCCCTATGTTTTGACGTCTCCTATAAATATCCCGTGACCTTTTCACTTGAGACTCCACCTTAGTCATATGCCATACTTTTGACTAATTGCAAAATTAATAATGATCCTGTACCGACTTGAATTAGCCTGCTACTCCATTCTAAGGTCCTCTGGGACCTACCATTGGATCTACCAATGTATGTTGTAATTTTATGTAACTCTGTGTAAATAGTCGTCATTTAGTGATCACTAAGTAATCCCTTGTAAATTACCCTTTTCCCTTAGGAACCGCCCACCAAAAAGCCCCCCCACCCTCTCACTGTCCAGAAGAAGACCCGCCATGTAAGGGGTAGTATCCCTACAATGAGGGTCGAAACGTCGACTATCAGCCACAGCACATGATCGGAGTGTGATTAATTACACCTGTCATTTATGATGTTATATTAATGCTTAATATGATTGTTTGATTAATTCCGGTTTGGCTCCCCTGGGAAGCCATTTTCAATTGTTAGAAGCAATTAACAATTGGATTGTCACTTGAACCTACCCACACCTTCCCAACACTGCACCCCCCTTTCCCTCCTTCCCGTACAGTGGGCACTGTTAAGATGTGTATTATTATTTATATGTATATACACCCCAAACAGAAAAAATACAGTGAAAAACGTATTTACACTATTTGAATAAACAATAGTGTTTCATAAATAAATTGGTTTAAGAAAATTTGTTACTGTATATAAAGTAATTTCATGAGGTCTGGGACCACTCTTTCTATAACACATAACTACCCAGGTCCCTTGACGTTCCATTTCACTCTCAATGCGTGGATTATAATTTCGAAATTAATAGAGCTACCCTGGTTGGCGCTTACAATCTAATTCAACTAAAATTTCAGTTCCTATGGTGGATTCCATGGATCACAAAGACCACCTTCCACTACCCATGAACGCCGTAATAACGAGTCCCGGTAACTAATACAACCGGCGTAGGCTTTCTTCTATTGCCCTCGCGGTCACATGGTGGGATACTGACAATTTAACTTTAATTAAGTTATTTTTAATTTGTAAATGTTGCCAACCATGCAATTTTTAGGCCATCTTTATACTACACATGAACGCCGTAACAACGCGTCCTGGTTACCATGACGATCAGTGTAGCCTTTCTTCTATTGCCCTCGCGGTCACATGATGTGGAAGCGTTTGTACTACAATGTCCCATAAACTAGTGCGCTACTCATTCCAATTGCCACGTGAGTTGCAGGATTCTGACCTGCGCCCCTTGAGGTACTGGGTTTTTCGGAACCGGTACTGATCCGGTAACCCAGTGGTGCCAGGGACAACACCCAAAGACCTCGAGTACTTTCCTGATATAGACCACAGAAACACGAGTCTTCTAGATGAAGTCAGAAATCAAATTTATTGGCTGCAACCAAGTAACAAGCGTCCTAGAAGTACAACGACATGTAGGTTCTCAGGAGACTGCTCAAATGTACAAAGCCTGGTCTCTTCTTTTATACATCTTTTTAGGCTTCGGGCAAGCATTCTTAAGTTTACGGTGCAAACATTCTAGAATTTACAGTGAGCTATTCACATATTTTCATTACAAAAGGAAAAGCAGAGTCATGGTGACATGTATACATTTAGTGTGTCCAGTTCGTGATCAATTACCCGGCAAGGCCCAATATTTCCATCAGATATCGGTGTACCCTCAATAAAACCGGGCTCCTCCTCATCATAAAGAAAAGAGAAGAAAAGAGCAGGGCCAGGTGTGAGCAAGAATTGGGCAGGGTGTATGTGTGATGCAAACTATTTATGGCCTGTTGTGCTTTGATGCTATCTCGTTCGGCCACTGGGAGAGGTACTGACCGAACAGGTTTGGCTTGAGGCGATGGCTTCAGCTTGTCCAGGTCACAGGGAAGTCGATTAAGGTGTACGTGTCCTTGATATCAAATTCAGCTGCAGCTGCGAGCCTATGTGAAGGGCAACATATAAGATGGATGCCAAAACGCAAAATGCCGCTCAAGGGTTCAGAAACGAAAATTACGATTTCGTGGTGAAATCGTTACTCGATTATGACGCAAATGCTTGTGCATAATGTACTAGTCATTATCGATATTTTGGTATAAAAATCGTCATGCTACGACGAAATTAATTTCACGGGTTCAAGAAATTTTCAGGAACTACAAACCCTACTTTTGCCCTTACATAGGCAATTAAACCTTATCTCATGCGAGTCCAGGTCCATATTCCTAAAGTCATTGAGATGTTGCTGTAACATCATTCTAGTGCTTAGTTCGTCTTGTGACACAGGCTTCCTTACACATGATGTAGCACAGAGGCCACATATTGCAGGAGCGCACTGCACGCACAGACAGAACAGGAAGAGAATTGCTAAGACAATCCCAATGACCGTTAGAATTTTCCATCCCCAGCCAGATATCAGTTCCCAGAATCATCCCATGAATGACCAATCTCCTTTATCCACATGGATCGATTCGGAAATATTATGCAGTTTGGAGATAGCCTGGTATACTGTTGGAGCGTTATCTGGTATGAAAATACAGCAACTCGATTGGATCAATTTACATACCCCACCTCGGTCTGCAAGTATGACATCTAATGCAACCCTGTTCTGAAGTGTCATAAGTCGGTCCGACTGGAGCTCAGCAGTCAGGTTACTAAGTGCACCAGCCGTTTCGATCACGGTGGATTCAACTACTCTTGTCAACTGGCGAATGTTCCTGCTGTTCACCATAGGCCCCCAAAATGGCAGAAAACCTTTCGCAAAATCACCAAACTCTTGTCCCGCGGCATCTTTATTCACAACACCCCTAACTGTCCTTGTCCGATGGTAATCTGTGGCCGTGTAGGTGGGTGGCAGCAGGAACGAGATGAAACATGTGCCCGAGAAGTCAGGGGGCAGCCATGTATATGCTCTATCCTGACAGATGAAATATGTACCTTTAGCTGCTGAAAATGAAGATGTCTGAGATGGGAAGACATATGTCTCGGTACATACACTATTCCCCAGCTGAGCTCTGTGATTTTTGCCATTTCCTTGCAGACATAGGTGACCTTGATGGGGCACTTTCCAGATTGGGGAGGATTTCTTTGCTCGCTGGCTCTCACTTAAGGAAATTCCATACCGTGTTATATTCCATCTACGGTAGGCTTCTAGTTCGTCTCTGGGGAGAATTTTATATGTGTCGATATTTTGGCTCATATTTCTGATCCCTACTAATAATGCCTTTTTGCTGGAGTTGCTCCCTGTGGAACGCGGAGAATATGGTTCGAGGGAGAATAAGAAAAGCGTTTGAAATGCCCACAAAGATCCGTAATAACTAAAAGGTAGGAGAAAATACGGGATACCCTTATCAGTCGTGTGTGGCATGAGTCCACATACCCAACAATTTGTCGTGTTTATTACAACCTGGTGTTGGTGTAGAAGTTGAATAAATGAGTTATTAATAAACTCTAATCTCCTAACTGACTCATGTTCAGGAAGGGGTTGAAAGGAATGTGCAGAAACAGTAGGAGGAGGTATGGACGATGTAGTCGGGGCAAAGGTTACTTGAAAAGAAAACAGTGTATAGCCCACTAAAAACATCATCGTACTTAATAATAGAAAAATGCATAATAATAAAAAACATTTTCTTGTCATCAGTCCACATATTTTGTTTTAAAATTTACAGCTTCGGCAGGTCTCTCCATTTTGAAAAACTCCATCCTCTATGTTGCTGCCCGCGGTAGGAGGTTGTTTCCGCCAAGGAGTGCCTCTGTTCAGTCCAGGGTAATTCCCTTAGACCAACCAGAACTGTAGACCTAACCGTCTCCAGCTGCACCCGAAGACTGCGGCAACCGCGACCCTAGCAGCAGAACCCGGATGGCGGTTCGAAAAAACAAAAATGAGCAAGTTTCTCAGGTGGAGAGCTGCGCTTTCAAAAATAGTTCTTAAGGGAAAAAAAAATATTTTATTAGTTCAATTTTATTAGTTCGTGTTTCTTGGCCTCAGATTATGCCTTGTAGCATTCTACTAATCCAGCTGATTGGGGGTGGTTTGCAGCGTGAAACTTTTGTCGGATGCATAGCCCTTCACACACTTCTTTCATCACTCGTCCCACAAATTCACTCCCATTATCACTCCAGACCATTCTAGGCATTCCAAACCTCGGGAAGAATTCCTTCACAAGGTCTTTCGCTGTGGACAAGGCAGTGTTGTCCTTTAGGGGATATGCTTCTACCCATCTTGAGAAGGCACAAACAACAACGAGTACGTATTTTAAGTTGTTGCACCTCTCCATGTGTATGATATCTAGCTGCAAAACCTCAAACGGATACGTAGGAGGTGCAAAATGACCAGCTGGAGTTGGGGTTCCCCTACCAGGATTGTGTTTCAGACATACCATGCAATTTTTAACCACGTTCTCTGCACACTTAGGTATTACAGCATTCTGCCATACTGGAGCCAACAACGTGCAAATCCCTTTCATGCCAAAGTGGGACATTCCATGGGCCATCGTAACAACTGCAGGCACGTACGCATCGGGCAGCAACCATCTCTGATGCTCTGACAATTCCACCCAACAACCCTTCGCATCCATTCTACCCGTACTTTCTCTCCACATGTTCAACTCTTTCTCGGTGGCCTCAGACTGCACTGATTTCACACTCTCTATTGTGTCCTCGCACATTCCATCACCTACCCATCTGGCAGGGCCCGCAACATACATTCGGCCCGTTACATTCCTTGCCGTTTCTTTCGCGATTTCGTCAGCAAACGCATTACCACGACCAACATCATCAGTCACCCTCTTGTGAGCACTACATTTTACAATCGCAACTTGTAGGGGTAAGGTCAGTGATTCAAGAAGCTCATTCACCAACTGACCATGCTGAATCTTCGTGCCATGCGACGTCAGGAACCCACGTTCACGCCACAGACGTCCAAAACTATGGGCCACACCAAACGCATACTGACTGTCAGTGTACACATTTACTTTCATTCCTTTCGACAACACACACGCTCTTGTAAGTGCAATCAATTCCGCTGCCTGAGCTGAGTTATGTGGTATGCGTGCAGTGTCAATGACTGTATGCAAAGTGGTGACAGCATATGCTGCAGTCGTGTCACCATTCGGGAGCTTGAAGCATGAACCATCCACCCATAAGGAACCATCACATTCAGCAAGAGGAGTATCTTGGAGATCTATTCTCCCTTTTGTTTCTTCTTCTGTTCTAAGAAAACAGTTGTGCTGTTCCTCAGCACTCTCTGTCTCAGCTAGGATTGGCAATAATGTGGCGGGGTTAAGTGTGCTGCATCTTTTGATGTACACATGGCTCGCTAACAAAGTTAGTTTGTAACCAGACAATCGAGCACTAGTTAAATGCTGTGTCTTGGTTCTGTTCAATAACGTGTCCACTGCGTGTGGAACCATTACCACTAGCGTGTTATTCATCACTAAACCAGCAGACTGTCGGATAGAAACAGCTGCTGCGGCTGTGGCTCTCAGACAACTCGGCAACGCTCTAGCTACCGGGTCCAAAGTTGACGAAAAATATGCACATGGACGCTGCTTGCCTCCAAACAACTGTGTCAACACTGATAATGCACAACCCTCTTGCTCATGGACATATAATGTAAAGGGCTTACTGTAGTTGGGGGTTCCCAACACAGGAGCCGAACATAATGCTGTGCGTAGTTCAGAGAAACTTTTCTGACACTCTTCGGACCAAGGCACGGGATTGGGCGTATCTTTACATGTTAATGCCACCAATGGTTTGGCCAGTAAAGAAAAATTTGGAATCCACTGTCTACAGTACGATGTAATACCCAAGAAAGCACGCACTTCTCTCTGTGTTCTTGGCACACTTAATTTCGCTATTGCCTGAATTCATTCTGGGGTCAGTTTCCTTCCCTCCTTCGATAAAAGATGACCTAAGTAGGTCACTTCTTGTCGACAATATTGTAATTTAGACAGGGACACTTTGTGATGCAGATCACACAAATGACGCAACAATGACAACGTGGCGTTTTTACAGATTTCATCAGAATCTGCAGCAATAAGCAAGTCTTCTACATACTGGATGAGGGTAGCACCTTTAGGTAAAACAATTGTATCAAGCTGTGTTTTTAGAGCTTGACTGTATATCGATGGACTTTCACAGTAGCCCTGGGGAGCGCGTTTAAAGCGGAAACTTCGTCCTCCTAAACTGAAGCCAAAAATATCCCTGCTTTCCTCAGCAATTGGGATGCTGAAGAAAGCATTCTTTAAATCAATTACTGAAAACCACGGTGCAGAGGCTGGGATCATAGTCAACAAGTCAGTAATGTCAGGAACAACTGGAAATTGTGGCACTACTATTTTATTCACCTCTCTAAGGTCAATCACAAATCTGTACACAGGTGGCTGGGACGGATCAGTTCGTTTCAAAACAGGCAGAACAGGACTATTGCAAACGTTGCCTCTTGTCTCTTCAATCACATCCTTTTCAATCAAATCATAAATGATCGCTAACAACGCTTTTTTACCTTCACTGGAGATCTTGTATTGGGGAATGCGCCGCATTCTAACATTGGCTTTCAATGTCACAACATATGGTGGTATTTCCAACAGACCCACATCGTTAGGACCAGTAGCCCAAAGAATATCAGGTAGAGACAGCAATTCTGTCGGAACTTTGTCCTTCGACAAATACATTGGAGAAACCACTTTCTTACCTAGTGTAAGTTGTACTCCCGAGGGAGAGCAGTACAGAGTCGCATACAATCTTTTCAACAGGTCCAATCCCAACAAATTTTCACCACAACCTGTCGTCAGAATAAGGGGTGCTTCGAATTCACAAGGACCAACAGACAAGGGCATAGGACATGAAATCGGGTTCCTAACCGGGGCGCCAGAAAAACCTACAGAAACATTCATTTCGCCAGGCAAAGGTGCACCTGGGAGTTTTGAGTGCATCATAGAACTCTTTGTAGCACCAGTATCCAACAAAAAAGGTTCTGACACACCTGATGTAATCACCTCAACGTATGGTCCACTCTGATCTACTGGAACTGAAACAACTCCCTCTCTTTGTCTATGGCTGTCCTAGCAATCGTTTCCTTCGGTCCACTCATCTTCTGCATAGTAATCATCTGCGTACTACTGAGCTGTCCTACCAGGTGCGTTATTCTGCTGATCAAACCTATTCATGGAATCCTGAGGCGGAAGTGAGCGTGCATTCTGATGGACATTTCCACGTCCACTACCTCTAGGTGTTTGCTGGACACCTTTACCTCGTGTGCTTGACACACCCTTTGCGCGCTGTAACAGGATAGGGCAACTATACTTAAAATGACCCTCTTCCTTGCAATACGAACACTGATTGGGACCCACGGAAACACGCGGCTGAGTGTACTCTACTCTTGTATTTTGAAACTGTTGAGGTTGCTGATAATTGTTCTGATAGGTATTCCGACCGCTATTAGTCTGACCACTACCACCACGTGGTGGGTAGGCTTGCTGTAACAAGACCTTCGTTTTTAACTCTTTCGTTTTCTTTTCTACTCTATCTTTCTCATCTTTGTCTCTATTTTCGTAATATTGCGCAGTGGCCAATATCTGTGCTGAAGAGGAAACTGCCCATGAACTCTCTGAATCCTTTAACTTCTTACACAACTCTCGAAGCAGATTGTGCACGAATTTATCGACGAACAGTCGCTGACCACCTTCCGTGCTCATATCTTGACCACTGTGGTCGACAAACGTTTCTTCAAACCTGGTGAAGAAATCAGACACCGTTTCATCTTTCTTCTGCTTACATGCAGACAACTTATCCCAATTTACACGCAATTCGAGCATCAAAGTCTTCATATACGTAATAATTCTACCAGGCAGTGCTGCTACCAAAGGCTCTGGTTTAGCACCACCAACTTGTCTAGCATCAGTAGCGGCAATATTCGCCCATGTGTCGCCTAGCTCTTGATCATGATCTGTATGACGAATCTTTCCCCATAAAGGCTGTGGAACAACATTTCCGAACAACATGTCTACATCAGCTAAATTCATGATACAGGAGCTTGCAGTCTGTGATAACTCCTTATAATGAAATGAAATGAAAATTAAATTTATAGAGCGCTGCAGTTGCCCTGAGGCGTCCAGGCGCTGGAGCTAAAAACAGACCAGACCTCTGAGGTTACTAATTGTTGAACAGGAGGGTTTTAAGCTGTTTCCTGAAGCTGGTGAGATTAGCATTGTTTCGCATCTGCAGAGGGAGGGTGTTCCAGAGTTTGGCAACATTGTATGAGAACGAGCATCCTCCTGCTCTGGTTCTGAATATTCTCTGGATTTTGAAAAGTGTGGTGGTTGAGGAGCGTAAAGTTTTGTTGGGCAAGTATGGAGAGATCAGGGAGGAGTTAATTTCTGGGCCCGTTCTCCAGAAAGTCTGGTGGGCGATGCAGAGGGCCTTGAACTTTACTCTATCCCTGACAGGCAGCCAGTGTAGAGTTTTTAAGCCAGATTTTATGGAGGTCCTCTGAGGGACTCCCAGGAGCACTCGGGCAGCACAGTTTTGAGTGCGCTGAAGCTTTTGTAAGGTATAGTCCGGGGCTTCAAGATAAAGGGCATTATTGAAGTCCAGCCGTGATTGGATCAGGCCCTGTATGACAATTTGTCTGGCCTCGAATGGGAGGAGGGGAAGGATTTTTTTGATCACCCTGAGAAGGCCGATACAGGTGGCTGACACCTTAGTGGCCTGAGTATTCAGGCTCAGCGATTTGTCGAGCCATACTCCCAAGCTTTTGATGTTGTCTTTGGGAAGTGGGGGGATGCCCATGCTAGGGGGCCATATTTGCTCCAGAGTGGAGGGGGTCGCTGGGACAAGGAGCATAAGCTCAGTTTTGTCATCGTTGAGCTTCAAGCATGAGCTCAACATCCATCTTTTTACTTCCTCCAGGCAGGCCGCCAGATCAGGTGGAGACTGGAGACCGCTCTTCTGTGCAAGGGAAACCACCAGCTGGGTGTCGTCCGCATAGGAGATGATGTTGACACCATGCGGACGGACAATCCTAGCCAGTGGCCTCATGTATGCATTGAAGAGCGTAGGGCTTAGGGAAGAGCCTGCAGGATTTTTACGGGGGTCAGGCAATGTCTGTTTTAAAGCCAAAACCTCAGATCTTTTCCAAGGGACATGTACCCATACACGTTGGAAATGTGGCAAAACGGCGGGAACAGCATTTGCGTCCCCTTCCCTCCAAACTGGGGGAACCTCTCTCATGGGATATTGTCTTCCTTTCTTGACAGAGGAATCATAATCAAACAACGACTTGGAAACACCTTCAGTCCTAAGTGATAACAACGTCGCAACGGATTTCCTAAAATCTGAACACACAATAGAGCGTGTCGAAAATTCGAACCGCACCTTGTTCAGCTCGGGCGGGTTAGAATCCAAATCATTCTCCTCTAAATCCTCGCACAGGAAAACACACATTTTCTCAAAAACGTACCTCTGTTATGATGCTTCCCTTTGTTGGAGAACATTCATAATAGAGTCTAGATCATATATTGTCGGGTTAGACACCCATCTATGTGCCAAACGATCCAATACCTCTTTCTCCCTAGAATCAGGCAGGTGGCTACGCAACTGCTTATGTTCAGGGTCACGAGTCGGGCTTGTCGCTCCAAACAAAGGATACAGAAGACTAGAAACAGTGCTTGCCACTCTCTGGTGGACAGACGGAGAAGTCGAGGAAAAGACAAGTGGGAAGGCAGGGTGAGACGAGGCAGATGCAGAGGCAGTGTCAGAAGGAGTACCAGAAGCGGTAGTTGATACAATAGTTAGAGTTGGAGAAAGTATAGGAAGAGCAGTTGTAAAAGCCGGTGACTGCACCGGGGGAACAGGAGCCAGCTGAAGAGCAGCTGGTGGGTGCTGTGGAGGAACAGGAGGCACAACTAGAGGTTGTTGAGGTGCTGTAGCATTTTGCGCATATGGAGGAGGTGAACTTAACAAATGCGACATTAGGGGGTCTTTCTCAAGCTCTTTTGCTGCTTCTTGCTGAAGAGGCGGCAAAACTGGATAGCATTTATCTATTACCATTTTACGTTGCCTGTGCAACTGCTCACTCATCTGTTCTTCTTCATTGTCTTTATACTGCCTAGCAGCTTGCATTATCGATATTCCCCTTTCTTTCTTATTTTTCTTCTCTAATTTAATTTCCTTTTGTTTGGCCTCCTTACGCCATTGGCGGAAAGAATCAAACATTGCCGGCCGGGCTCTCTTCTTAAAAAGTTTAACTTCAAGGTTATCCAGGATTTCCGTATCAAAGCTACCATATTGGGGCCATTTTAAAACACCATCCTTGCGGGTGTATTTGATCCACACTTCATTGTATGTGATGGGGCCTACCCCATGTTTCACATATAATTCATAGGTTGGAGTTCCAATCGGAGGAACCGGACACGAGTCCTCCAGTCGGGAGTCCCTATTATTACAACTAAGGCAAAACAAATTTCGAAGTCTGCTAAGACCAGGCATCTTCGCTCTCTAGTCTAGCTTCAAACTTCAAAGGATTATCGATTACGATATTTCTCGTGAATACACGAGTCCTTCGGCTTTGGCGCTTTCAAGTACCAAATCAAGACGGTCCAAAAAGGGACACCAAACAAACTAAGGACTGGGAGACGCTCCACTTATACTTAACTGAAATATCGATGACGTCACCAGAAGACTCGTCTATCGTTTCCCTCTACCAAACATCAAGGGTCCAAATCAGGGCGGGAGTCAGGGCAGCAGTCCTTCGTAGCCGTCGGGACGTAGGGAACCTCGCAGCAAAGACCTTCGGAACCACGTCGACATGCAGGGGTCGCTGAAGTGTCTGGCCTTCCTCCGGAATTTTCACACGAAGCTCCTCACGAACATCTGGCTTGGACCGGTACCGCTGATACCGCCGCACGTTGGGCGCCAACTGAGGTACTGGGTTTTTCGGAACCGGTACTGATCCGGTAACCCAGTGGCGCCAGGGACAACACCCAAAGACCTCGAGTACTTTCCTGATCTAGACCACAGAAACACAAGTCTTCTAGATGAAGTCAGAGATCAAATTTATTGGCTGCAACCAAGTAACAAGCGTCCTAGAAGTACAACGACATGTAGGTTCTCAGGAGACTGCTCAAATGTACAAAGCCTGGTCTCTTCTTTTATACATCTTTTTAGGCTTCAGGCAAGCATTCTTAAGTTTACGGTGCAAACATTCTAGAATTTACAGTGAGCTATTCACATATTTTCATTACAATAGGAAAAGCAGAGTCATGGTGACATGTATACATTTAGTGTGTCCAGTTCGTGATCAATTACCCAGCAAGGCCCAATATTTCCATCAGATATCGGTGTACCCTCAATAAAACCGGGCTCCTCCTCATCATAAAGAAAAGAGAAGAAAAGAGCAGGGCCAGGTGTGAGCAAGAATTGGGCAGGGTGTGTGTGCGATGCAAACTATTTATGGCCTGTTGTGCTTTGATGCTATCTCGTTCGGCCACTGGGAGAGGTACTGACCGAACAGGTTTGGCTTGAGGCGATGGCTTCAGCTTAGCCAGGTCACAGGGAAGTCGATTAAGGTGTACGTGTCCTTGATATCAAATTCAGCTGCAGTTGCAAGCCTCTGTGAAGGGCAACATATAAGATGGATGCCAAAACGCAAAATGGCGCTCAAGGGTTCAGAAACGAAAATGACGATTTCGTGGTGAAATCGTTACTCGATTATGACGCAAATGCTTGGGCATAATGTACTAGTCATTATCGGTATTTTGGTATAAAAATCGTCATGCTACGACGAAATTTATTTCACGGGTTCAAGAAATTTTCAGGAACTACACCCTAGGTAAGAGATGCCATCTTGGGTTTGCATCCATCGAGCCCATTAATTTAGATCGTACTCAACGCGGTCTGATATGCCCCTTCTTTGTTTACAGCGACCGAGTCGGGATAGAACCATCACCCGTGCAATGACCGGTACGCTCATAAACAGGTAATCGGCTGTAATTCTGTTTTACTAAAATTGTCAACCCTGAAATAATAATTTAATTATCTTACAAGCCTAAACTTATTCCATTTAGATTGTCTACCCACGAGGTACACCGGCCACAGGACCAATCTTAGAGTGCTCTGCATGTACAAGAATTTAGCAACTTAAGGGACCCTTTATCAGGTAAATGCACCTTTAAGGTGCCCCGCCTTCACCCACCTCCCCCAGCACAATTAACCAAGTTTCTGATTCTAGCGAAATTGTTTGTTTATTAATTTCTGTAGGAATGACCCTGTTAAAACACGTATTCCTTCTCACGACAGACCATTAAATGATCTGAACACAAGGTAAATCTATGAATTCTGTGTATTAATATCCATAGCCCTATGTTTTGACATCTCCTATAAATATGCCGTGACCTTTTCACTTGAGACTCCACCTTAGTCATATGCCATACTTTTGACTAATTGCTAAATTACCCATGATCCTGTACCGACTTGAATTAGCCTGCTACTCCATTCTAAGGTCCTCTGGGACCTACCATTGGATCTACCAATGTATGTTGTAATTTTATGTAACTCTGTGTAAATAGTCGTCATTTAGTGATCACTAAGTAATCCCTTGTAAATTACCCTTTTCCCTTAGGAACCGCCTACCAAAAAGCCCCCCCACCCTCTCACTGTCCTGAAGAAGACCCGCCATGTAAGGGGTAGTATCCCTACAATGAGGGTCGACTATCAGCCGCAGCACACGATCGGAGTGTGATTAATTACACCTGTCATTTATGATGCTATATTAATGCTTAATATGATTTTTTGATTAATTCCGGTTTGGCTCCCCTGGGAAGCCATTTTCAATTGTTAGACGCAATTTACAATTGGATTGTCACTTGAACCTACCCACACCTTCCCAACACTGCACCCCCCTTTCCCTCCTTCCCGTACAGTGGGCACTGTTAAGATGTGTATTAATTACTTATATGTATATACACCCCAAAAAGAAAAAATACAGTGAAAAACGTATTTACACTATTTGAATAAACAATAGTGTTTAATAAATAAATTTGTTTAAGAAAATTTGTTACTGTATATAAAGTAATTCCATGAGGTCTGGGACCACTCTTTCTATAACACATAACTACCCAGGTCCCTTGACTACCGGGTTTACCCTCCTACTCGAATACGTTGTTTGGGCACGGGTCAGACGGAGATCCCGAGTGGATGGGGTTGATGACCTTGCGTGTCTCGTCGTCGTTGGACCAGGAGGTCAGGCGGTTGGCGCTGGTAGTGTTCACAGGGGAGGTGAAGTCTGGCACAGTCGGGGCGGTCGTGGTGTTGAAGCTGTCGTGGATGTCAGCGATCTTGCGGTGGAAGAAGATGGTTAGTGAGTCGCACAGTTCTTGTGAGGGCGGGATGTCGTTGACGTTGGCGCTGGGGTTGGAGAGTTCCTTTACAATGCTGAAGAGCTCTTTGCTGTTGTGTGCGTTGTTATCCAAGCGGTCTTTGAAGGAGGATCTCTTGGCTAATCTGATGAGGTGGTGGTGTCTGCGGATGGCATCCTTGTGGGCTGCGTGGTTGTCCGGTGTGCGTTTGTGGAGCCATTGTCTTCTCCAGTTTCCGGCATGCGCGTTTAGAGGTCTGGAGCTCGTCGGTGAACCAGGTGGCTCTCTTGTTGGCGTGGCTGTTGGAGGGTTTGTTGAGCGGGGCGAGGGTTTTGGCGCAGTCGTCGATGCACTGTCTGAGGTTTCGGGCTGCGGCGTCTGGGTTGGTGGGGTTGGTGGGTGGGTCTTGGTGAGGGAGGAGATGTGCTGGTCTTCGGTGAGTTTGCTCCAGCAGCGGCGAGGCAGCTGTTGGGCGCGGTGGAACGTGGTTGGTTACTTGAAGGTGAAATGGATGCAACGGTGGTCGGTCCAGTGGAGTTCGGTGGTGTGGTCGAAGGTGACGTGGGAGCCTGTGGAGAAGACGGGATCCAGCGTGTGGCCGGCGGTGTGGGTGGGTACGGTGACGAGATGTCTGAGGCCCAGGTTGGTGAGGTTGTTGATCCCGGTGGCGGAGTTGGCGTCGTTGTTGTTCTTGAGATGGAAGTTCAGGTCCCTGAGGAGGATGTAGACTGTAGAGGCGAGTGCGTGGGTGTTGGCGAGGTCGGCGATGGAGTCACTGAACTGAGCCCGGGGTCCGGGGGGGGTCTGTAGATGAGTGTTCCTCTGAGGGTGGTGTTTGGGTCGGTGTTGATCTGGAAGTGCAGGTGTTCGGCGGTGTTGAGGGTGTCGTCTGCGTGGGTGGAGACCTTGAGGGTGGACTTGTGGACGATGGCTATTCCTCATCCGATTCTGTTGGCGCGATACCTGCGGGTGATCTTGTAGCCGTCCGGGATGGCTATGGTGATGTCGGGCCCCGAGGAGTCGTTCCACCTGGTCTCGGTCAGGAAGGCCACATCTGGGGCGGAGGTGTTGAGCAGATCCCAGAGCTCGGTGGCGTGTTTGCGTGCGGAGCGGGTGTTGAGTATGCAGCGGAGGTGGTTGGGTCCAGTCCTTGGAGGTTTGGTGGTTCTGTCGCAGGTGAAGCTGCAGGTGTGGCAGGACAAGGGTCTGTGGGTCCATTTCGGGGTGGCTTGGAAGCAGGCGTAGTTTCCGCCGGCGTTGAGTGCGTGGAGGGTGCTGGCGTCGTAGTGGATTCTGGTGTCGTGGCGTTCGCGGGGTCCACGGGTTCTGGCGCTGGATGCGGTACAGGCGCGGATGGGCAGAGAGGAGGGAAAAACCCAGGAAACAATGAGGCAGCAAGGAGGCAGAAACCAGGCAGTCATGTGACGAGCAGCGGCGTGGGGGCGACCTGCCTGCAAGCAGGGTCAAATGTCACAAAAAGCGCAGAAAGGACATATAAAAACTGGGGGAAACGAGTAGCACAGACGCACAAAGATCACAAGAAAGTGTAGAAAATGTCACAAAAAATGGGGGGAAATGAGTGGCACAGATGCAGAAAGTTCACAAGAAAGGGCAGAAAGGTCACAAAAAACGGGGGAAACGAGTGGCACAGAGGCAGAAAGGTCACAAGAAAGGGCAGAAAAGGTCACAGAAAACGGGGGGGGGAAACGAGTGGCACAGAGGCTGAAAGGTCACAAGAAAGGGCAGAAAGGTCACAAAAAATGGGGGAAAACGAGTGGCACAGAGGCAGTAAGGTCACAAGAAGGGGCAGAAAAGGTCACAATAAACAGGGGGAAATGAGTGGCACAGAGTCACAAAGGTCCCAAGAAAGGGTAGAAAGGTCACAAAAAATGGGGGGAAACAAGTGGTACAGAGAGCACAAAGGGCAGTAGAGGAAAGAAAAACGAGTACAATCAGGGAAGCAGAAGGCACGAAAAACGGGTACAATCAGGGGAGCAGAGGCAAGAAAAACAAGTGCAATCAGGGGAGCAGAAGGCAAGAAAAACAAGTGCAATCAGGGGAGCAGAAGGCAAGAAAAACAAGTTCAATCGGGGGAGCAGAAGGCAAAAAAAACTGATACAATCAGGGGAGCAGAAGGCACAAAAAACGAGTGCAATCAGGGGAGCAGAAGGCAAGAGAATGAGCACAATCAGGAAACAGAAGGCAAGAGAACGGGCAAAGATAAGAATGCAGGCATAGGGGGGATACAGGCAACAGCGTTCACAGACACCAGAAGTCAGTATGGGCAGTTCAGGGAAGACAGACAGACAGCGACAGTTAAACAAACCTAGGGCCAGATGTAGGAGCCAAAATACCAGTCGGTAACGGCCGATTTCGGCCATTACCGACCGGTATTAAGTATTTGGCATGTAGGGGCCCTATTTTGCCGATTCGGTAAATTTACCGAATCAGTAAATTTACCGAATCGGTAAAATACCGAATCTGCATTTTTACCGATTCGGTAATTTTCAAATGTAGGTGGGACTCTTCTGAGTCCCACAGGACTTACCGAATCGGTATTTTACCACCCAATCCAATTGGGTGGTAAAATACCGATTCCAGGTGTGCATTCACATGTGTGCATGCACACCTATGCCATGTGACAGGCAGACATGCACTTAGGCCATGTCTGTGTGCCACATGCCACACATGCCTGAATCTAGGGTGCTAGAGGGTGTCAAAGTGACACCCCCTGCACCGTTGCAACATTCGGTATTTACCGAATCGGTAAATACTGATTCGGTAATGCCCATTGATTTCTATGGGCTTCAATGCCCATAGGAATCAATGGGCATTACCGAATCGGTATTTACAGATTCGGTAAATACCGATTCTTACAGAATCTGTAATTCAATTACCGATTCTACCTAAATCTCCCCCCTTCTATTTTACCGATTCATAAATACCGAATCGGTAAAATTTGGTATTTATGAATCAGTAAAATATACTTACCTACATCTGACCCCTAAGGCCTACCACTGGCCACCAGGGATGAGGCAAAGGTGGTAGCCTGCGGGTGGAGGAGGGCCTCAACTTCTACAGCAGCGGCAGCTGGGGCAGGGTCAGGACACACAGGCGGAGCTGTTTGGTGGGGGAGCGACCTACCAGCAAGGGTCAAGGTCTCAGTCGAGGACCGGCACCACCTGGATGGTCAGATCAGAAAGAAAGGAAAAACGCCGTGGTTGCCAAGACTCGGGTCTCTTCAGGCAGCGATCGCATCCAAAGCGAGATTCCAATCCTTCGTTTTGACCAGTCCTTCGGGCATCCGAGTCGCCGATGAGCCCCACGTGTCGGGCACCAATTTGTCATGGTGGGCCTCAGCCAGGCCTACCAGTGATAGGGGTTCGCCCATCTCTGCACAAGTCCCCAGACCAATAGAATAGAAGTTGGCACAGAAACTGAAATAGAAAATACAAGTTTATTATCCTCATGAGGTGGAACTACATTCACACAGCACCCTTCGGTAATGTATGAAGCAGCACACTTAATGGAAGGAGCTTGGTCCTATTATACCCACACAGTGACTCAAATGAAGACGGTACAAGTACAAAATGCTGATTTCAGGTACATATAAGGTCATACAGAAAATGCACAGTCAACAAGTGCGAGGAGCTAACAGTGGCTGTTTAAGGCAAACACAACCAGACAGTTACATTCTAGTGGCAGCTGCAAAGACAGCTGCAAGCTCAACTGAGCATGTGCAAAGGCGGAAGATGCTAAATATATCTCGTCTCTAGGCAGATTTTAAGAGCAGAGAACAGCAAGGTAGGACAGAGCACATGGCGAGCACATGGTAGCACATGGCAAAAGAATTGGCTGACAGAAATACAAAATGGATTCCACAAAATGGACAGGATAGTCTCTAAATACAGGATGGCTTCTGCTAATATTAACCCAATCGCTGCCAAATTACAACACCTGCTGGTCTGATATCCTCTGTAATTTCTTCATATACCTTAATGCATCTGACTACACATAGTTTGGGGCATTACTAGGATAAGATACTGACATGGTATTTTTCTTAGTTCTCCTACATATGGTAAACGTGACTCCTCCTGGCGTGGCAACCCTAGTGGAGGTATCCAAAGTCCTCACATCGGACACCCTTTTACATGAAATGAGGTATAGAAATATGGGCAGTTTTGCTGAGAGTTCCTTTCGTGACAAGCACTGGTTATCCTGCCAACTAAGGATTAGTTGTAAGACATCATTAACGTCCCATATGACTAACTATCTGAGCGCCGAGGGGTTAGAGAGTCTGATACCCTTCATTAGTTAACAGACCTAAGGGTTTTCTCCAGGAGGTTTGTTATCAATAATGTTATGTCCGGCTTATATGGCTGACCTAAAGGAATTGACTGCATGGTATGCCAACCTTGACTGTGCCAATTCTGCCAAAAAATTGGTTGTGAGTAACTTCTGCCCACAAGGGATTCAGATGTCTGTCCAAACATCAACTATTCCATCATCTCCAAGACGAGCAATATCTCTTGATGGTGCCTGAAGCCCACGCCTGCTGGATAAAGGTTTCAGCATCTGCTGAAAGTTGGTAGTTGTAGGAACTGGGGTCGCCAGTTCCCCGGGGGTAGCCTGGCACAAGCAGGTAGGCACCCGAAAGCTTAGGTGTTAAGTGACTACACAGCACACGCAACCACTGAGACATTAAAAGGCACGCAATGACTGACGCCACTCCAGTGAGTTTGATTAAAAATCAAATAACTTTTATATAAGATTAAGGTTCAGGAGTGGAAAATCACAGTATCAATTAGTCATCAAAGCATTTCATTGGAGGGGAGAAAAGGGAGCAGTTCAATCATCAATTTAACATGTTACCATGATGTTTCCTTAGAACATTAGCATTTCATTAGTTAACGATGAACATTTCCTGAAAGAATTAGCATCTCATTAAACAGGAGCAAAACATTTCATTAGGTATGGAAGAAATCTCTGTTTCATCAAGTAAGTAAAGAGAAAAAAATGTATATCGATGCGGCTATTTTCCTGCATATTACCTGAAACCTCACAGTGGTCCCGCTCTTTAGGGCCTTTTGGTAGGCTGCCATTCTCTTACCCGTTGTTTTAATATATCTATTTCACTTTCTTTCTGTCCCCGTGATGTGGTGGCAATTCTATGCACTCTGTGGCTTCTTTTCTTTATTTAAATATATTTTGCATTTCTGACGCACTTTGTCCATAGTCTTCGATACTTCACATGCACAATTTTGTTGGCTGTTTATGTCTTACGAATTTTGGGATATAAGGATGCTCTACCTTATTGGCATGTGTGGATGAGGTTGCTTGAATTTTTGTTTCTTGCTTACTTTTATCAAGGCCTCTCGTTTTATTGAAGTTTATTTTGTAGTGTTTTCTTATACTGTCTCTTTCTGCCCACAGAATACCCACTCTTGCTGTTACTAGGACCGCTTCCCAGGACCTTGTGTCAGACGACATTCATTGTGTCTGTATGTTCTATTCCAAGTGCGCCCTGATGAAGGAAGCCTGTATTGGCACTTGTCCGAAACGCGCGTCGGCGCTTTTTTGTGTGTGGTGATTTGTATGTGAATGTTGGTGTATGTATCTGATGGTACAAAAGGTGCGTTTGAGTGGATGAGTGAATGTACTTTGTGCCTTCTTGAATTATTATTGTGTGTCCTAGTTTTTATACTGTAGCTTTGTATATGATTACGAAATGTTTCTCAGATGTTATTACACTGTCTAAATGAAATTATTTTTCTATGAAAACGATTTATATAAATATATATATATAAAAAATAAAATTTTAAATCTTTTGAACAAATTTATTTCTGTTGTGGTTGTGTGGGCTAGCTGAATGTGAAAATAGAAATTTGTTCTCCTGGTATTTAGGGAACACCCTTCTCATGTTTTTCTCTTTAGTATTCTCGCCCTGGCGGGTTGTTCCCCTCCTTGTCATTCAACTTTAGATTCAGGGCCCCTCTCCTGTTTTTCAATTCATCAAGTAAGTAACATGTTCAGTAGGTAAACAATTAGCAAGGGTGAACACCTCTATAGCAAATGTCCACAGGTTTTCAGGTCGGTAACCTGTTCAGTAGGTAACGCAATTAACCTCTCACCAAGCAAGGGTGAACGTTACATAAAACTCCTTAGCAGGAAGAAGCAGTGCATTAGATGACGATAACATATTTCATCAAATGTAAAACATTTCATTAGGCATTAAATACCATCACATTAGATAAGACCCACATTTCATTAGGCAAAACCCAACCATTTCCTAAACACGAGTAAATAGGTCATTAGAAAGTAAAACATGTCCTCAATCAGAGGGAACAGCCCATAAGGTAAACATGACCCTTTCAACATCAATGTAGCACCTCTTAATAATCATTTCCCTGCAGGAGTAAAGGGTGTGATTCTGTAATCACCACAGCATATCGCCATAACCCTGTCAGGAAAGAAAATAGTGTTTCCCTACACAGCAGTAAACATTCCAGTAGGTATAAACCAGTATGTCAGCAGGTAAATTGACACATTGCCTCCAGCATGGGTAAGATATTTCGTTAATAAACAGCCCCTGCAGCATAGCACTTTTAGGCACCTGGGCAACTGTTCCTTGGATAGGATAAACATTTCATGAAGGCCGCCCCTGCAAGGAATTCATTACAACGACAGTCAAGTAGCCGTCCTGTTAACAGGAATAAAATATTTCCTATATCACTGTAGGCATTCGGGAACCCCTACCCTAGACAGGAGTAAAACATTTAATTAGCTGGAGTGAATGGCTTCAGTAGCCAGGTTAAGCCATGCATAAGGCTAAGATTTAAACATTTGTTTACGCAAGCGTAAAACATTCCATTGACCTTAGGTAGAGCATTTCATGAGTCATATAAAATTGGCTCATGCGTATGAAACTTTTCCTTGGCATAAGCAAAACATTTCTTTAAGTAAGATAGGCAGGCCAATGCAAACAGTCCGGCATCAACATTTCATCAGGTGATAAGGAGTATTTCATCTAATTCAACCAAGCCAGGCATAAGGCTAAAAGTAAAACTTCTTATTGTGAAGGCACTAGTATCCCCAACCCTTTAGGACACAGGTGACATCTACTTAATGAAGCCAGGAAAACATTTCACCTGGCACGTAAACTGTGGCCCCTGGGGCCTCCAAAACAGCCCAGTGACAGTAAGACTTTTAAGTCCTGCCTAGGGCAGGGAAGAACATCCATTTCCTCCCCCAACGCGGGGTTAAACTTTAATTAGACTCAGGCCAAGTTCCGGGTCTCTCATGGGCCCACAAGACCCAGTCCAGCATTTTGGGTCCTGTCAGAGGGGGTTGGGGGGGCCGACAAGGCCCAACTAATGTTTCTCCCGGGGAGGGGTGGCCTCGGGGCTCCCTCTTGGCTCTTGGGGGGCCCGCACTTCCTCTTGGCCCCCCGCCCGCCTCCCCGGGGAGTTACCTTAATCTTCGGGCTTCCAGGCCCCTTTCGGAGGTTTGTTGACAGTGAGGAGGGCTCTTACTCCTCTCTGAGCCCTCCCCGATGATTACCGGCTGTTCCCGGGCTCTCGCTCTCCTCAGAGAGCCCTCTGGTGCTGGCAGGCTGTTCCCGGGCCTTCCTGTGGCCCGGGGACCAATCAGCGGGCGGCGATGGGGGAGGCACACCACTGCCTCCAATCGTGGAGCAAGCACGGTGGGCGCGGCCGCAGCAACCAATCGCTGCGTGGCACTGGACGGGGGCGGGGGCGGTGACGCGGCCGGCGCCCCCCGTCACGTGGTGCTGGAAAGCGGCATCACCGGGCCTAGCGCGGCCCTCCCTGAGGTAGCGGCGGCCTTCTCCTCACACCGGGGGCCACCGAGGGGGATTCTTTACTCGTGGCTCACTCTTCCGGGCCCATCGCGGCCCACGGTACACAGCGCGGTCCTCTCCTGGCATCGAGGACTGCCAGGGATGACGCTGGCAGCAGTGGGGGCCTCAGCCACTCGGTGCCTGACCGCGTCGGAGCTGGCATGCCCTCAGAAGGCTCCCGGGTTGCGGCGGTGATTACGGCCCTCCAGGCACCGAGGGCCGCCGGGGGGGCAATATAGCTCTCCAAAACGGCGCTCCTCAAGGGCTGCGGCGGTGAGTGGGGTTGAAGGTAGCGCCTCGTGAGACAGCGCTTCCAGGCACACACACAGCGCTTGGGCAATATAGTGCTTGGGGGACAGTTTCAGTCAGCGCTCCACAGGGGCACGGCAAGGGAGCGCTGTAGAGCAGTACAGCTCAGCTTTAGACAGGCTCGGCAGTTCAGGGCTAGCGCTTTGAAGGAGGAGCGCTTAGCATTCACTTCAGTAGACACTTGCCTCAGGACAGCAATTCAGCCACTTCAGTCAGGGGGAGTTAGGCAGGACAGCGCAGGCCAATACCTGGTTGACTCCCCAGCAGTCCTGTGATAATTTGAAGGTCTTCTGTTTCGTTGCGCTTGATGGGTTTGCACCCTTGTAAATATCACTCCCTTGTTTCCTGTTACTTGAAGGGGGGGTTGAGTTGGGGGGCTGCTGGCAGGCTTCCTCTGCAGGTCACTGTAGATGGTCTCTGGGGTTCCCTACCGCTGGGGCAGATCAGGGGGCTAGTCTAGGACACCTCACCCAGCTTAAGAGGCAGCACCTAAATCCTGTCACTCCCAGTAGCATAGGTTCCTCACTAGGCCCTCCCGCCTAAAACTCCTGCGTGGGTTCCCCAGGTCAGTGATGCCCCAACTGACTGGAAAGTTTCCCTCCCTTTCCTTACATAGGCCCAGGTCAGGTGACCACCCTCTAAGGCGGCAAAACTAATCTCCGCCCTTATTCTAGAAGGTGCCAGGAGCTTCCCTACTCTAAATGTGGGCAGGCAAGGCAGGCTGGAATGGCAACAATGTCTGGGGTCCCTGCCAGCTCCAGGCAACCAGAATGCGCCTTAACAAGACCACACTGCAGTAACAGGGGCCTATGGCAGCCATGTTGAAGGTAGAGCACCTGTACCTAACATTGATTTTAATAATACACAGGGCATTACAACCTCGCAGGGCCTATACAATTACATTAAAAAGGGGGGACATCCTGAATTAGGGGAAGCAAAAAGCAAAAAAATGTCAGTGAAAAGGGCCAAGGGCAACAGTTGTCTTTCCAGGGTCCCTGGAAATCTTCCATGCCATGAGGGAGAGGTGTCCCTGTAGGACCAGAGGGTACAGGCAACCCTGCGGGTCTCTAAGTACCAAGGGAATGATGGCAGTTTTTTCGGTAGGTCCCACGACAGCTCCATAAGCGTTGGGATTTCCCCTTACATCCATGTTGCTCATGTTGTGAGACTAGGGTCACAGGGTGACACATTGCGGATTGAAGTCCGGGTGGCGCCGGCACTACAACAGGGACACACGCATTAGTTACTTCGTTGTCCAGCCCAGGACGGAACCACACCCAGAGCGCCGGGGTCATTGTTTACACCCATACGCCAGGCCAGCCCACTTCGCTTACGCTCACGGGAGGGGGAGACAACGCTACATATCCCAGGTCTTCCCTGTGGTGATCTGCTGATCACAGGTCTAGTTGTCAGCATGCCACAGCCACTCCCTCACGGCTGGCTTACACCCACACCACACCCATCCAGCACATGCATCATAAGACATGTGACTCTGCCAATAAAATGGGCCGGGCGCCTGTGCTGGACGCCATTTCCACTCTCTATCTGGGTGTATCTGTGTGGGTATTATTTATGCATGAGAGCCTATGGCCCTGCCACTTCACATTCCCCAGTGCCGGAGGAGACATGATGGCGTCCGCACCACGGGACTCAATCATAAAGGGCCCATGATTTGCAGGGCACAGACTTGGTGGCACTGGATACACTGTGGCCGGCACAGGCACACCGCCACGGGACGGTGACTTTCGGTGCACTGAGGTAAGGGCATGTAGTAGGGTGAATGTTCCTCCTCTTACCCTGCTCTCTCTTTCTCCTTGTTGTTCAGTCTGAGTTTGTATGGAATGTTGGGTATGTCATGGAATGCTGACAGTCTGATGTGAGTCAGTTGGTGTCAGAAGGCTGAGCAGCTAGGAGGCTGCTCCTGGTGGGGTGTACTTACAGGCCTTCTTACCATCTTAGCTATACTTAATGCTTCTGTAACTTGTACCTGAATAAAGTTACGTCTTGGAACCACAACCTGGCCTCCTGTGGACTTTCACACTATGACATATTGGCAACGATCTTGTCTTCAAATTTGAATGTGTGGATTCAAATTCTATGGACTTCCATTCAAGAAATCTTCCTACAGCAACTAAGAAACCTACAAAATACTGCAACTACATCGAAGAACCCAAGCTTGTTACATCCACCTGTTACTACTTGCCAGCCCCAGCCCCACCAGTGACCATTTGACACCGGTCAGCCTCAACTCGGACGTGCCAGTTTTCACTTCTCTCAAGCTTGGTCAGTCCTGTACTTTTTGCGCTGTCTGCTATCTCTACAGCCTGCTTGGAGTGTTTTCCTTCATTACGTACTTACATCTTTTCAGCTTTAACCTATACATGCCAGATTCTACTTTACTTCAACTGGTATCTGTAGTATTCTGGGTTTAGTATTTATGTTACTGCATTTATCTGCTTCTAGCTACTCAGCCAGTGAGTGTTCCAGATTAGAATGTGAGTGTGATTGACTTGGATGGAATGCTTGTGTGACTGGTATGAGGGTTGGCAGTTGGAGTATGGGCTGAGTAGCTAGGAGGCTACTACAGTATCCTTCAGTCATTTACGGAAACCTGGCAAATTTCATGGCTGTGTTTGTGTTATGAACGAGCATTTTGTGAGCAGCAGCGTTTAATTTAACTGGGCTGCCACCTTTTATTCCTTTCAAAATTCAACGTGGGATACCCATACTGGCATCTTGAGGTGTGCAAGATTTTATCTCGCTCAAGCTTGGTGAGTTTGCCATTTTTGTTTTTCTGGCTTTCCTGCTTTGCATTTATGTGAGGCTTTCATACTACGACACAGCACCTTTAGTGCTAAGCGGGTGTGCAGCCTACGATGATGCCCCTTCCTGGCGTTCCAGACTGGTGATGATTTATGTGAGGCCTGCTGGACCGCAGTGTACGCCTGAGCCAGCAGGCAGTGCTGGCCTAGCGGCACGTGGCGTTGCCTCGCGGGTCACAGAGTTAGTGGCACCTAAAGGGCTGAGCGGGTGTGCAGCCTGCGATGATGCCGTGTGCACTGATATGATCACTACCATAGCGAAATCAAGACCCAGAATCAAGAGTGTGACCTGGTGGCCTGCGGAGCGTGGCTGCATGATGTGGAGGGTGCCATGTTTGCTAGCACCGGGCTTGGAGCTTGCACTGGCAGGTGGTGAGCCCTCTTAAAGACACGTCGGTGGCAGAAGGTGAACAGTGAGGCCTGGGTGCGCAGGGGCGGGTAGTCACCACTGGGCGGCAGGAGGGGCTGGGGTGCAGCAGCTTGTGTGCGCAGGGCTGGGCAAGCGATGATGGCATGTACAGTGTATACCGGAACGTGGTTGGAGACACACAGGTGGCAGCAGGTGAGTAGTGAGGCCTGGGTCCACAGTGTCAGCACTCTCTCTCCCTTTATTCTTTTCCCTGTCTCTCTCTCCCTCTCTTTCCCTCTTTCTCTCTCTCCCTCTTTCTCTCTCTGTCTCTCTCTCTTTCTCTCTCTCTCCCTCTCTTTCCATCTTTCTCTCGCTCTCTCTCTCTCTCCCTCTCTTTCTCTCTCCCTCTCTTTCTCTCTCTCTCTCTATCTCTCTCCTTCTCTCTCTTTCGCTCACTCTCTCTGTTCTTTGATGAGCGCAGGAGACAAATTCTTATCTAGAATTTTGTCTTGCAGGCTGTGACCTACAAATTGTCCTGAGAAGATCCGCCATGACTCTTTATAATAGTTTTTAGTTTTTTTGAATGAATTGTTTTGTCTCGTGATTCAAATATGAATGAGTGATTCTTCTTTTTCTGAACACACATGCATGCTGATTGTTGTAATTATGCGACATCAGGCGAATTGTTTTGTGCATGAATTTGTGGAGTTGATGTAACATATCTTTGTCCATGGGGCGGGTGGGGGTGCCCGGGGGAGGAGGAAGGTCCATGTTGGGTGGTGGCAGTGGGTGTTGTGGCCCTCTTGGGGCTTCAAGCTACATGTTCAGTATCTCCATGGCATCTGTTGTTTTTCAGGAGGCTCTGGGCTGGGCTCCCTTTTCTGGTGAAGTTTGTCGTGCGACTTTACACCAGGTCAGAGCAGGTGTTAAATCCCTGCTGCTAACGTGCCTTATCACCTGTTTTGGGATCTTATCACCGAAATGGCTGGTCGTTAGGAATGTTGCGGAGTGGTGTTGTCTCTGCTTTTTGCACGGGAACGCCTACACTGCATCTCATTAGCGATAGTTGCCTGGGTCATCTGTGGCAATGTTTTTTGAGGTTGCTATCTCAGGTAAACTGGTGATTTAAGCTGTTAGCACCAGCTTCAGAATGGGGCGATAAAATTATTGTGTAGGTTGGTAAACAAGTGCACAGCTAGTTAATCAAAAGTTTGGGAACAAATGTTCAATCTATAAAGTAGGTGCTCCCAGGTGTCCTCCTCTCCCCGGGGGACGAGTAGTAATCCATACGAACGAAAACTATCTAACAGCATGCTTCCAAGTTTTTACGTGCACAAATCTGTCCATTGATTACATTTGAGCACAATCACTGACTACATCGTGTCATTTTCAATGCACAACATTTGCATTTTCACTGTATGCATTTTTACTGTATGTAGGTTGTAATGCCTGTTTAAGAACCAGAAGGAATATACATAGGTATTCTTATAACTCGGCGATAAATCCTTGAGAATGTGCCCCAGTGTTATTTCTTATCCTCCTCTTTTTACTCACAAAAAGGTGGGAGGGCAACGCCCATTTTGACCATTAATGCAGCCTGCCCCCTTTCCTGGCACCCTGTGCATGGATGGGGGAGGGGATCTTAGCAGCTGGCTCGCTGGGCTGGAGGTTCGGCCTCCCCTAGAGTGGGCGGGGCTCCAGAGGGGACGTCACAGCTGTCTAATGAGGCAAAGTTCGATGATAGCCTGGGAACAGGGTTGACAATGTAAACCCGAGCGCGGCCCTCTGTCGGCCGTCAGTAGAATTGCAGGCTTTAGTCTGAAGGAAATCTCGAATGAGGCCGTAGTATAGGAGAGATGGAAAGTCCGGCATACCCATAATGCATCTGTGTAAGCATAGAACTGTCGCCGCCGCAAAAGACCATTATCGATAATTATTGAACATTGACTCTAAAACTGTTTTGTAACATAAGAGCTGGTTCTTTCGGGTATACTAAAGGACTATGGGGTGATACCACTCTAATTGTATGATGTAAAAAACTATTTGGTGTCCGTGTGAAAATTCATTGGGCCACTTTTATACAATCAGATCTATGTCCTGATTCAGTTGCACTTCGTGTGGTGCTGATGATGGATGAAAGGTCAAATTTTTGAAAGATCTCTATGTACATGATTTAATAGTACAAAATGAGATCTGATTTTATAGTGCAAAATTAGTAATCTGTCCACGAATGTAAGTCGTGATGTTCGTATGATATGCTTATACCAACAAACGTTAAAATAACAATTGTATTTTCGTACGAGATCCAAAACACTGCCCTTTTCGAGCGCCATTAAATGTGCTTTGTTTCACATGGTCCCCCGGGCTCCACCCGCAAATAGTTCAACACAGTTTTATTCTCATTGATGCAGGAAGAGCCGCAGCGGAAACGTGACGATGTAACCCCTCTGAGGACCTCTGTTGGCCGTCAGTGGCATTGCGGTCCTTCATCTCCATTGATCTCGAGTAGGGATTTTGAAAACAAGCACTGGTAAATCCAGCTTACCCATAATGCATTGATATCACCGATCCGCCATTGGGCATTCATGTTATGTTTATCCTGTAAATGATCTCGATTTAATGACCATATTTGGTGTGAAAAATCAATATCACACATTGTCCACTTGCTAGTGTAATGCTGAATACACGCAGACAAAACAAGTGTGGTGTAATTAGTCTACAGTTTGATGTGAACCTGAAGAATCTGGGAAACCTAGCAGAACAATCTGTTGACATCCTGCCAAAATTGGTCCTCTTTTACATATTTTTTTATTTAACCTCTGGCTGCATTTTGTTTCACTTTATTGTTTCGGCACTTCATTCTCCCATTTTGCATTTTCTCAGTTTTCAGCACCTTTTGCACATTTCTTTACTTCCTTAGGGGCATATTTACAAGGGCTTTATCTCTGCTTTTTTGGCTTAGGGGAGATAAAACCAGCGCCCTATTTACAAGAGGGTGCTAACTTGCATAATCGCATGTTAGCACCCTTTTTCCCAACGAATTGGTGTACCCCAGATGGACTACCTTGCAATTATCGCAGATGTTTACATAGCAATAATTACAAGGCCCGCCGGTGCGTCACTTTTTGTGACGCACCAGCGGTGTAAAAAATGCGCCTCGTTGCGCCATATTTAAAAAGTGACGCATCTAGGTAGATGCGTCACTTTTTAAACTCCTGCGCCACATTATACCTGCGTCAGGTATAATGTATGCAGAGGGGGCGTTCCCCCACAAAAAGCCTCAAAATAGTGACGCAGTGAAATCTATGAGATTTCACTGCTTCACTTTTAGGACGCTGTTGCGTCAAAGTCTTGCGCCTGCCTCACAGCAGGCGTAAGACTGACGCAAGCCCTTTCACATGGGGCTTGCCCCATGTGAAAGGACGCATTGCTGGAGTTGCGTCACTTTTGTGACACACTCCAGCAATGCGTCGTTTTTGCGCCTACAGATACGTCAGAAATACTGACGTATCTATAACTCCTTGCGACATGATGCGTCATATTGTAAATATGACGCATCAATCATGTCGCAAGGAGTGCGCACTGAGAAGTGACGCATCGCTGCTTTCACGCAGCGATGCGTCATTTCTCGTAAATGAGGCCCCTGATTTAGCCATCCCTGACATAGGGGGGATTATGCTAATACTACCCGTGGGTGGTATCAGCAAGGTTATCACAGTTTTGCAGGGAACATTGCTGGAAAACCAGCGATGTACTCTGCAACAGGGCGATAAATTTGCTATCTCTGGAATTTTTATGGCTCTGGAGAAATGCGTTGTTAATAACGCGCTACCAGGGCAATAAATTCCAGATAGCCTGCGAAAATATTATTATCGCTAAGCGCGGCCAGCGATAATTATTGCTGGCCTTTCATAATATGCCCCATATCTTTGCCTTTTCTGTTTCATTTCATGGACATTTTTTTACTCCTTTTTTCACGCCTCACACTAATAGTTTTGCCCCCTGCTCACAGCTCCATCCCTTCTGCCGTCATTTTCCTTCAAATTTTTTCTGTTCCTGTAGGAACTGGGGTCACCAGTTCCCTGGGGCTAGCTTGGCGCGAGCAGGTAGGAACCCGAAAGCTTAAGTGTAAAGTGACCATACAGCACACACATCCACTAAGACCATAAACGCACGCAATGACTGACACCACACCAGTAAGGTGGATTAAAACCAATAAGCTTTATCTAAGATCAAAATCACGACTGGTAGGTCATTCAGGGTAATCAGGTATTCAAGGTAGCATTAACTCCATTGCACATTTCATTAGGCAAAGTAAACATTTCAGGAGAAATCAGGCAACCTCTCTTTAGGCAAGAAGGAACATTTCCTTAATCAGGGCTGTAGGAAGGTGACTATGGTTACCCCCAACTTTTTTCCTGGTGTTTTGCTGGTTTTCTGACTTAGTTGACCTGGGGCCCTGCTATTCAGGACCCCAGGCCCATTGCTCTCTCTGTAAAATGGATTCCATGTACCCTAGGTACATATCTAATTGGTACTGGGCCACCTTATCAGACCCTGTAACTCAGGGCATAGGTGTACCCAGGGCCTACCAGGGGCTGAAGCATGTGTTATGCCACCCCTGGATGACCATCTAAATCTGACACAACTGGCTGCACGACAGCTGGGGCAAGGTGGTGTAATCACCCTTTGCTTTAGATATAGTATACCTATATCTAACCCTAAAATGGACACACAGATTCCTATCAGTCACTCCTATGGCAGGCCTTAACAATCCTGAAGGCAGAGTGCTTGGAATCGTGTGAGATGGTGCTCTGGCATGAGCTGAGTCCGTCTGCAGCTTGCGGAACCAAGTCCTAATAGCTGTTCCATGATAACGCATACCATATACTCTTAAGTGCATTATAATCCTCGCGGTTAAATGCTATCTTTGGTATTGCTTTATCAAAACATGTCGAGTAAGGTGTCATACGAATTGGAATACTAACCCCTCGCCAATTCTGGCGAGGGGGTTAGCATTCCACCCTTCTAGAGGGACACGACATGGTAGTAACTGTGAACCCCAGTTAAAGTTAACTGAAGCCTCAGCTCCACAAAATGGATGCTGCCACCACAGACACGAGTCTGACCCCCTGCAGCTGGGAGTCCTTCCAGCGAGGGGAGCCTGGACAAAGGGTTTCCTGTCCGGAGCGGTGCTAGCACCATCCCAGACAGGGTTTTGTATATCCTGGGTAGGCAGGGCTTTTCAGGAAGGTGACTGCAAGTGGCACCCCGGTGCTCACTGTGCATAGGCCGGCTAGAACCAGTTCCAGGGGCACACAGCCCCTGAGCTGGGGACAGCCCGACATGGGAGAGGGGTGTAACCACCCCCCTTCCTGGTCCCACCCTTAGGGCAGGACCTAGCCGCGTACCCACCCCTTTCTTCAGAATAAAGGCAGGAGCGGGGACCCTTCCAAATTAGATCATCTTTGGAATCAAGACACGACTTTCTACAAAAGGACATCAAGATTTCTTCTTCAAGATTCTCTCTTGTGACTAAGGAGTAGTCACCCTGCATCCGCAGGCACCATCTTAAGAACACTGCGGTCTGCTGTAAGTCCTTCCTCCGGAATCCGACTGCCCAGCTCGACGAGAACCGGCTTCCCTGGCACCTCTGACCTCTACCCATCTCTACAGCAAAGCTGAGAACCGTGGGTGCGACGAGACCTCGAGGGACCGGCCATCTTCAAGACTGCACGACTTCTTTCCAGCACAACCGCCGAGGGATCCTCTGGTGAGTGCTTTGGGGTCCGAGAAGCCCCGACCCTGAGCAGCTCCAGCACCGAAGGTCAGCCTCCCAGCATCTCCACGATCAACGTGGGGCCCTTCTGCTTTTTGCTGCTCACCGCGTTGTTTGGCTACTAGCCCGTTGGCTTGTGGCCTTCCCGAACGACGCCCGACGACATCCAACTTGCTAGCCTGGTTGCTCCAGACTGGCCCTTGCTCCCTTCCAAGAGAGGAGCACCCCGGACCCTCCTGGTCCACTCCAGACGCCATTTTGAGTCCACCGCGTGGGCTTGAATTTGCCACGGCTTTGTTGCCCAATCCTGGGTCCTTCGACGCCGACAGCTTCATCCGTTGTGGGACAGCTCGCTCCTCCATCCTGGTCGCCGACAACGCCTCCTGGTCCGTGAGATCTGCAGAGCACAGCGTCGCCCACTCACCTAGTCGAGGTGACTACCATCCGGTGCCCTCCTGGTGCCATCTGACTACTGGCTAGTAGACACGAACTTGGTCCCCTCTACTTTCAGGTGTCATCCATCTTCGATCCAGGCTTGGATCCAACAAACTTTCTTCACTGGTCGCCTGCCAGCAACTTCTTTTCTTCAGGCTCCTGGTCCGTCAACGAGGATTCCCGACGTCTTTTGAGACCTATGCAGCTGCAGCCCCTGGGCTAGGTAACTTCGGCATTTCGGTGCCCCAGCATAGCCTCACTATCCAAGGGTCCGAATCCACTTTCGTTTTCCTCCTACCAGGTCGGGTTCGCCCGAGAACACTAACTTTGTCTTTACTAGCTACCATAGACTTTGTCCCGCATCCCGCGTGAGAGTACACACTCTGCACCCGAGTCCCCTAGGCCTCCTGTAAGTAATCTGAAGGTTCTATAGTGAAGTCCTAGCGATTCCAAAGCCTATTAGTACTGTACTTACCTGCTAGTAATTTCGCATTCTACTTCCATAGTATATGGTCTTTCGTGCCCCTCGGGCATTTGTGTAAATTGTGCAACTTAAAGTATTTTCGTAAGAGTTTTGTTGTGTGCTTAGTACTGGAGTTCTGGACTTTTTGGTTCCGTCCAGAGGTGTCAGGGGACAACACCCAAAGACCCCGGAGTTCTACCTGTCTCGGTGCACGAATAAACAGAAACACGGGCTTCTCGATGGTGGCGTCAAAGACCAAAGGTTTATTACTGCAGGGACACAGAAGTCACAGAAACTACACACGGGCAGTATCTAGGAGCCTGTTCGATTTGTACAAAGAGGGTTGCTCCTTATATACTAACATTTGAGCTTTAGGCAAATTCTTTACATGTAATACATTCCCAAACCTTTGTGTCCTAAACAATAAATATTTGGCGTTGCACAGGAATCGTCGACAATATCTGATGTCAAAACATTACGAACGAGGGGTTCCCACTTTTCCATCATAATCTCATGTCAACTTTTTATTCAAGACCCGGACCGCCTCATCGTAAATTTCGTTACCTCCCCCTAATAAAGGCCCAGAAGGAAAGGAGCAGAGCCAGGTGCAGAAGATAGAAAAGCAGGATAAGGGATGTTTGTAGGTTGTAAATGGGCAAGGCTACCAGCTTCGGCCGCCTAATCGTGATCAGGCCAACGAACACAAGAACCAGTATAGCAGGACTGGCCTCGGGCAGAGGAGGCAGCCTTTGTCGAGTCATGTAGCTACAGCGTGTTCTGTTCTAAAGTGTGCGTGTCACTAGAAAGGTGAATCGCCGGCCAAGCCTACGTGTCCTTAATCGAAATGGAGTAATCAGAGGTTATTGCGTATGTGAGGGCAAGAAACACAAAATGGCTGCCATGATCTAAGATGGATGCCATGGGTAGATCGGAAATGTGTTTGTAACAGGAGTACTCTTGCTCGTAGCATAGCGAAAACACCAGGATATGCTAAATGGATCATTTGCGGTTCACTGATACCAAGATGATGTATTTCCGACAATATTGAAAACACGGGTTCAAATCGTCACGGAACCTCAGACCCTCCTTTTGCCCTTACATAGGCAATTTCTCAGTCTATGTCAGAATCTAGTTCTATGCTCATCAGGTCAGTGACATGCTGTTGTATCATCATCCTTTCTCGAGCCTTTTCTCCAAACGCAGGTGGTTTTCTAAAACAGGTTGCAGTACAAAGACTACACAGAGCTGGACCACACTGGATAATCAGGCAACACGAGAACAGGAATACTAAGATGACACCAATGACCATCAGAACCTTCCATCCCCACGCTGATATCAAAGTCCACAACCACTCCATGAAGGACCAGTTTCCCTTGTCTACATGAATAGAGTCGGAAATCTTGTGTAGCTTAGAGATCGCCTCATAGACAGTTGGAGCATTATTGGGAATAAAAACACAGCAGCTCGATTGGATCATTCTGCATACCCCACCTCGATCTGCAAGTATTACGTCTAGAACCATACGGTTCTGCAACGTCATGAGTCTATCCGCCTGAAGCTCAGCTGTCAAGTTGCTAAGGGCACCAGCAGTTTCGGTAATAGTAGATTCAACTACCCGTGTTAGCTGACGTATGTTTCTACTATTGGCCATAGGCCCCCAGAACGGAAGGAAACCTTTGAAGAAGTCTCCAGCTTCCTGACCAGCGGTGTCTTCCTTGCTGAAGACACCTCTTGCTACTCTGGTCTTGTGATAATCAGATGAAGCAGTGTATGTTGGAGGCAACAATCGAGCAATATAACATGAACCTGAAAAGTCAGCAGGCAACCATGTATACGCTCTGTCTTGACAGATGAAGTAGGTACCCCTAGCAGTAAGAAAAGCAGGGGAAGAGTTAGACGGAAACACGTAAGTCTCTACGCACTCACTCCTCCCTAGCTGAGCTCTCGGATTTCTCCCATTACCTTGCAAACAGACCTGACCTTGGTGAGGTACGACCCAGATTGGAGTTGAGCTTTTACGCTTGCTTTCTCCCAAACTAAGGCGATACTCTGAAGAATTCCAACTCAAATATACTCGCAATTCGTCTCTAGGGTAAGATGGAGTATTATTGACGTCCTTGATCATGTCAATAATTCCTGGACTAAAGCTTTGTTGGCAGAGTTATATTTAGTGGAACGTGGTGGACGCGGAGGATAGGTTTCAAGGGCATAAGCAAAGATGGTTTGAAAGGCCTGAAATGATCCATTATAGCTAAAAGGCAGAACCAGATAGGGAATACCTTTATCCATAGTGTGGGGTATCAAGCCACACACCCAGCAGTCTGTAGTGTTAACTACCAGTTGGTGTTGGTGCAAGAGTTGTACGAAAGTGTTATTGATAAATTCTGAGCGTCGAGTTTGCTCATGTTCAGGAAACGAGTGAAAAGAGTGTATAGAAGAAACAGTAGAGTTAGAAGGGTCAAGGGGAGGTACTGTAGTTACTGGCACAAAGATTAAATTTATACTAAAAACGATTCCACCCACCAACGTTATCAAAACAATTAAAAATGTAATAGCACATTGCATCAGAAAACATTTACTATGAAGGATTCTGTAAAGTCTGTTTCTGCGAACATAAATCACATTTTCTCGTTGCAGCGCAGGAAGCTCCATCTTCTACAATCCGCTCGCGACCACTGATGATGTGTACGTAGATGAAAATGCCTCTATCAGCCCTGGGAGTTCCCAGAACCAACAGAAAGATCGACCTTGTGTCTGACCCCCGCAGATTCAACTAGGCACACAGCCACAACCCTACGGCTACCCAGACGGCAAGGCAATTTTAAAAACAATAAAACAATAGCAAACTTTCTGGCTGATGGCAAAAAGTTTCAAAATTCAAATATCACAATAGGCAGTTTCCTGCTTTATTTGTCCATATTACGGGATCGTAAGTTGTATCTTAGTTTTGCAGGAACTGTTTGATCGGAAAATAGTGTATCATCCGTAGATGTTGCAGTGTTCAGGTTCGCAGATGGCAGAGTTTCTTCTGATGCAGAGGACAAATGTTCAGAGTTCAAAGGAGTAGTTTCAGGAGGAGAGTCAGAGTTTGGAGTGTCAGTTATCAATTCGGCATCGCTGAAAGGGACAAACTTGGGTGTTTGCTCGAATTCAGAGGCACCAATTCCCTTCTTAACCCAGTTGTCATAAGGAAGTGGCAGGGGCACACGTTTGACGTGTGTTGCATGGATCCAATGCTTGCGACCAGCCACACGAACAGCAGTTCTCGTCGCCAATAACACCTGAAAGGGGCCGACAAATCTGGGCTGAAGGTTCTTCGTCCTCGCAAAATTCCGCACCACAACGTGGTCACCTGGTTTCAGCTGATGACCTGGACTCTCCGGTGGCTTTGGCAATGCATCGAAAACCTGTTGGTGAATAAGACTCAATTTAGCAGTCAAGTCGTAAAGGTAATCAATCAACATTGGATATTCCAGAGAACAAAATTCCTTTGGCCTTGGCACTCCCCAAATATTAGCGGGACGACCAAAGACAATTTCATATGGACTAAGCCCTACTCTAGAATGTACAGTCGCTCTCGTGGATAACAAAGCCAAAGGTAGTGCGTCTGGCCAGGATAAACCCGTGTGGAAAATTAATACAGTTTGGTGAACATTATCTACGCCATCTTGCCTTTCTCCGATGCCACACTTTCCGTCATGCACATCTGCCATATTTTAGCCGTCACGATCAGAATCACCCTCACGTAAGACCCCCCACACCGGTCATTCCCACTCTCACATGCCTTGCGCATAGGCAGCAGCCATTTTGAGCATCATGGTCTCCCGGCCCCTCGCTGATAGCCAGCGCGTCTCTCTCTCTCTCTCCTAACCTCGCAAACATCCCCCGCACGTTGACAACCCCCGCTCTCTCATGCCTTGGGTCATAAACCCCTCTTCAGCGCAGCTCCGCCACAGAATCCCATCCTGTTCCCAGCGCGACACCTCCCTTCATTCCTTTCATGGTCTCAGATCCCTTTGATGCAAACCCCCTTTTCCTGTGTCCCCGTTTGTCTTCCTTATTCCCAGGCCACCACCTGGCCCTGCGGATACTGTTTATTACCCCGTACAGTAGGAAGCTTCCCCTCCCCATCAAAAGACCCTCGAGCCGATCAAAGCCCCCACCCTATGAGATCCGATCAACCCCATGCATTCCGTGAATCGGCGGAATGCCCTGCTGCGCGACAATCATCACCTGTTGTGACCGGGGTGGGGAATTCAACTGTAAATGTATGTGGGAACGGGCCTGTAGGGGAGATTCCGAGGATGTTCTTTCAAATATCAAAGTGTTGCGAGAATGTGTTACGTGCAATAAAGGTCATAAACCCTAGTATAAGAGGCCAGGCCTCAGAAATGTGGTTAGAGCACCTCGTGATGATACTTGCTGTCTGAATTGATGTGTTCTCCTCCGGAGAGAATAAAATCCTCGTTTCCTGCCTTCCAGTCTCCAGCGCCTGCTTCTTCATTGATTAATATTGGTGGGTCATAGAGGCGACACCGCCGGGCAACATAAAAGGGTCTTTGGTTACTGGTTGTCTTTGAACCCCTTTTTCACAATTGGCGTCCCAAACGTGGGGCCCATCAGCGACTCGTGGATCCAGTGGGAGAGGTCCTGACGACAGAGTGAACGACTGCAACGATCGGAAGGTACCCTGTCCGATAGACCCTCGTCTGACAGCCGATCATCCGAACTTCACTGGTTCCGAACAGACCTCTCTCGAGTGATCTGCGGTCCTGACTGGGAACCATCAGGAGTGCCACGTGGATTACGAAGAGAAGAGGACGATCGGGCGCTGGATTCGGAAGACAAGAAACTGTCCATGCGGTCCGGGTAAGGTCGTGTAAACACGACGAATTGCGAAAGTGATTGATAATTGAAAGTGATTGATAATTGATGAGAAAATACTAGTATTACTTTTTGTTAATTTATTTGGAGATTCGCTGTCTGCAAACGGAGAAACAACAGGCTCTCCCTTTATAAACAGCGAAGGATAGGTACGCATCCGTCGGACCTATCTTTCTCCCCCACTGAACAATTGCCCCTCCCCCATTGATTAACTGTTATAGATTGTTTTCTGGAGATTCTCTGTCTGCAAACAGGGAAGAATAGGTCCCCTCTTTGCAGATAGTGAAAGGGTAGGTGACGCGGACCTTTGCGAGCCTACTTATTCTCCCCATTGACCATATTGATTTTTTATTTTTGACCTAACATTGATTGCTCAAGATTGGTTCATGAGGTATTCACTACCTGCAAACAACGTAGAATAGAAATATTCTGTCTAGTCTTTGCAAGCAGTGATAAGATAGGTAGTGCTGACTATTATCCCATTGTGATCCGTCATGCCTGTCTTCTCCCCACTGGTTAGTAGCCTGTTTAGCCCGGACCGCTTATTAGAGATGAACCATCCGGCTCCGCTGGAAGGCACCCCTAATAAGGACATGTTCATGAAGCATGGATTGATCGCTATAGCCTATAGTGAGCTGTGGCATAATTATACGAAAAGGGATCGAGAAAGTCAGTGGCCACTGAGAGGATTCTTCGATCTTGACAAAATAGAAACGGTAGAAATAGCCCTTCGTAGGAATGAAACAACACCTATTATGCTCGATAGTCTCGGTATGTGGCGCAAAGAAGCCACACGACGAAGGGAAAGCGGCGAATTCAGAAAAGGTGAAGGGACACGGCGGACAACCCTCCAAACGTCTAGTAGGCAAAGGGAAGGGCCAGCGATGGCACAGCTCCGAGGAGTAGACATGAAAAGGGAACGGTATGAAGGGATGTGTCGACAGGACAACCCCGGGACGCGACGACCCGAAAGTAATCCCCCGACACTATGCGCAGGACGAACAGATTTAAAACAAAACCAATGTGCTTTCTGTAGACGTCTCGGGCACTGGGAAGCCCAATGCCCGACTCTGCAGAGCATAGGTAAGAACGAAGGGTCGACAGAAAGAACAGGCCGACAGAAAGGGAAAAGGCGCGAGATAAAAACCAATCAGACCAGTGCAGACGGAACAGATAGAACCACCCCGTTTGATTATGCTCGATGGCATAGATTTCGTCAGACCAATTTTAACGACATGTTAGAGTTCTGGGACTGATTGCTCTCTGTTGCTCCCCCCACTCTGAAAAACAAACACAATTACAGGCCAGTGTAAACAACCCCCGTTAGAGAAAGGACTCAAGGAAGCCAAACATCTATTATATAACTTAGGATTTAATTACGGTAAAGAAAACACACAACCAACGGTAAATAGAATAACTAGTAGAACTCTCTCTAAAACAAACTGTACTAATAAGAGAAATACAAAACATATTATGCTCACTCCGGAAGTCCTCGAAATGTAACAGTTCGATGGTCCCGCCCACCTGAAACACATAGCACGTGTGGGGCGGGGCCTGCCAGCAGCCATGGACCAAAAGAGATCACCGGCGAGAAGGTACCGGAGGCTCCACAAAGCAGGCAATGAAATGGTCTTCCCATACTACCCTTCCAGGGATGGCGTCCCCCGGGCCGCGAGTAGGGAGGGGGCGGATGCAAATGACCCCCTCCCTCGTATCTCCTGGTCCGGCCATCACGAATTCCTCCATCGAACGGATGCAGGGTGGGCGGGGAGGGAGAGGCGACACGGACGAGCCCTCTCCCGCCTCCGCAGGTAGGAGGCCTCCCTGCCCTGGTCCGGCGCCGATGTCCTCCAGCCGGGCGACGGCCATATACCTGCGCTGCACAGAACTTACAATGTCCGACTGGTATATTTTCGCAGCACAGGACATACAATGCCCGACTGGTATATTTGCGCAGCACAGGACATACAATGTCCGACGGGCATACTTGAATAGCACCGGACGTACAATGGTCCCCCAAGAGTCGGAATCAGGGGTGTAGGGTGGTCATCATGTGCACCCCTGATTCGAAGGGACGGCGTGGGATGCGCCGGGAGAGGGAGGCGGCACGGACGAGCCTCCCTCACCTCCCCAGATGAAGGCTCCACTGCTGCACCCTGGCGCCCCGAACCAAAATGTCCTGCTCCAACAGCATGATGTTCTGTCATTTTCGCCACAAGAAGTTTCTTCCACTCCTGAAAGATACGACGGAGGGCGGCTGCCGCAGGGTCTCAAAATGGCGTCTGGGCCCTCGGAAGGCGGGTCTAGGCCTCTGGAGTAACTTTGTCCGAAATTGCAACTCAGGCATTTGCCCACCTGGGCGCAAGCCCCCATCATCGACAAACATCCCCTCGACTTTGAAGATTCTACCAAAGTCCCAAGAGCCCTCAGCCCCTTCAGACTTCCGGTGGGGAACAGCTGCATTGATCACAAATGAAATAACCACGGCACAGCAACAAGATGGCGGTGCTTTCGTGTCTGCATCAGCTTCCGTCTGAACCACCCAGGAACATTTTGGGCTAACGAACTCGAGTAAGTTCCGGCTGAACATCAACATGACCCGGTAAGAAAGACTCTACCCCCCTCCCTCTCTTGATTGACGGCCCACACCACCAGCCCCTCTGTTAGCACAGGTTTTTTTGAACTGCCGAAAGGGACCCTGGTCCAACCGCCAAATCGTCGGAGACATTTTTTGCCCCTGATGCTACTTCCGGACTAAACCGGCTTCGCCCAAAAATGGCGCCGGTATCAATAGAAACTAACAGATGCCTCGTGGTTTTCCTTAGCCACTGAAACTTGATGTACTAAGATTTATATACGAACCTTTGCGCACTTGATGAAAAAGGGAGGAGGGTTCACTTGACGAACATTTGAAAGGGGTCCCGTAAAAATGTTGATTTCAATGAACGATTTATTTTGATATTTATTTTAACTGGTACATAACATCGCTTATGATGCACACCCATGGTATACATCTAGGAAATGTGATTACAATGAGCTTGACTGTGTTTCCATTTATGGACTGAAATGCCCCTGATCCCTCATCACGCAATGAAACGTTTTTAGTTACTTGCAAATAATTAATTAGGCCTTTTTAACATGTTCTTGTGCCGCAAAATAACCCCCCTACTGTATGTGCTTCCATCGTCGACATGTCCGACCAGAATATGATTGCGCTCTCACATTTTACGTACTGAACGATTATGCAAATAAAGGTTTTCCAAACTATGAATAGGCATCACATGCTTTTGTAAATGTGGGGATTGGTGGGAGGGCTTTTTCTGTGCACAACCGTTCTGCTCTTTTTTTTATCTGAGAAATGGTTGTTCGACCCTGAATTGATGATCGAATCAAAAGGTATGATACGCTGCCTCCAAAATATGCAACTAAGATGTGTGAACTAACGTATGAAGAAGGACCTCGACTTCTGAGAATGGGTAAAGTAATGCGGTGTGATTGTTAAAATGTTATAAAGGTATGGTGGTCGAAAATACTAAGGGACAGGGTTGACCGAAGAACTGATATGCCTTAGAACATCACAGCTTTGGGAATGATTTAAGGATCCCGATGGCCAGATACATCTACAAAACCGGGTACCTCGCGCTAGGCACCTCTGATTCCTCTTTTTAGCGTTTCCCTACACACGATCCATAATGTCATCCTCGAACCCCCCCATGAACCACCTATCACACTGTCCGCCCCCTTGACTTCAGAAACCAAGACCCTAGGGATTATATCCTGAGGAGATAAGTACGAGTATGCGGTAAGTAAAGGACTTTCGTGCCCATACATTTGATGTGCTCGAATGTTGTCCCCCTCCCTTTTCCTCCTTTTTTCCCTCTGCAGGTTACATTGGAGTCCCGATTAGGGTATCGTAAGGGATCTGGAGCCGCGTCACGTCCGATGCATGAAAACGGACTAACGCTGCAAGACGACACAAAAAGACGCCCTACCCAATGCGCGACCTTTTTGTATCTGACCTAATGCTCTTCCGTCCCAAAACTGCATGCTTTCTACATCCTAACACAGACCCGAAACGACTAACGTTGGGTAACGCACTGAATAGCCCAAACAATACACAGTCATTCTCCATGTCACACGTGTACTGTTTGGCCTATTGTTACTCTCTCTCTCACTCTCTCTCTCTCTCTCTCTCTCTCTCTTTCTCTCTCTCTCTCTCTCTCTCTCTCTCTCTTTCACCCCTCCACACTTTCCCTCTTCCTAGCGACTGGCACCTAATTGGCGAACCTGGTGCACCTCCTGATTGGCCCCAAATACCACAAGTATTTGCACAAATTCGTCCTAAATAAAACTGTATCGATACCACGTTACTACCTCTCCTTTTCTGCTAAATATGGATGAAATTTAAATTGACCAAAAGGAAAGGGACAGGTAAGACGACTAAGGTTCCCTAAATTTGACCCACAGTCAGGGAGCTATTTGTCAGTGGCTTCTATGATAAAAATGTGTCTGTGGTAATGCGACCTTCCCCATTCCAAATTGTCTCCATACCCCAAGCAGTAAGAAATGATCGAGACACCCCCGTCTTCCCAAAATGCCCCCAGTTTGGTATCAGCTGCCCTGAACGAGAATCTGAAAAACGCCCCTTGCTCCAATTCGCTGTGTTCCTATCGTTTTCCATAAGATCCCACCCGCCCCAAGGATAAGTTTAATAATGATCGCAAGCCCCCCCCCCGAGTTTTTGTAGTAACCAGGTTGCGAGAATTTATATAGAAAGTTAGAAAGATGTGTGGAAAGTTAAAATTAGATCGAAAACCGAAAGAACTTGTTGCAGTAAACCTTGTTGAAAATAGGATGTTTTGATGTAATGGAGAGTCGTTTAGCCTATGTTCATCCCTCAGAAGGATGCCTATCAGACTATGGTGAATAGCACGTTGCACTTTTTCGTAAGATACAAAGCCCTGAAGACCGGCCTAGCCTTGCAAGACTCGTACTAGGGAAATGGGTCTCTACCAGAAGAACTGACATCTACTGTAATAGACGAATGCAATGAATGGGTACCAGACCTCATACCACGACAAATGAATGTGATAACCAACAAAACGCCAAAGAATTAGCCACAAAGGGAAGTTGTAGGAAATCCAGCAAACCCATCATCAATTGTTTATACGTTGGCTGCAAATCTCAAATGTAGCGGGTGTTCACCCCAGTTGCTTGGTGTTGGGAGAGAAATAGATTTATGTAATTGCCTTCTTCTGCAAAATCTCTAAAGACTGTCTTTTCAAACTCATTTAAGGGTACCACTGTCGGAGGAGAAAGAGACCGGATGTGGGAGCACGCGGCCTGACTGCGGATCGTGGAACCTCAGCGACGGAGGCCAAGGCGAGAACACAGCAGTAAAGAGTCGCAGGATGAGGCACTGTTTCAGACAAAGCTAAGGAAAGGGCTGACCTGAAGCCCCTGCTCTATGATCGACGTGTGCCAAAAAGTCCCCGCTCTCTGAACCTGGTTATGGACCCGCCTGTCTCAAATTCTCCGTCCCCCTGATCTGTTCCCGACTTGGCCCTGCTCCATCCCCTCCTCCTCCGACCTACCATAAGGACTGTTCACACACACACCTCTCCACCTGAACTTCCAAGTTCCTCCAAATCCTACTGAGCTATCCAGAGAAGGGTATTCTCTGTGTCAAAAGGAAGGGAGCTCCGACTAAGTAGACCACGAACTATGTTAATCTCAGAACGGTGACCTAGAACTCCACCAAGGGTCGCCCCTAAAGAGAAGATGAACGAAGTATGTGGTTCTACCCGCTGCTGAACGCCTCGATGATGATGGAAGCAACAGGAAATACCCACCACAGAGACTCAAGAAACAAACAGACCCCACAACTCAAAGACAATTGCACTTTTCATCACAATCCTTCCTCTGCCTCCTAATAACTATGCTCTGGGTCACGGAAGAAAATGCACCTGCTCCAAAACCGTAACGCATTTCTCCTATGAGGTCTGGCGAAACAAAACAAAATGTACCCCTGCCCGCAGACCTCCAACGGCTCAATCCACATGAACATTCCTGTTGACAGAACGAATTGTAATCCGGGTGCTTAACAGTGCCAACAGAAGACGACAAAGACACTGTGAACTCTGATTTTTATTTTTATTATATCTCATTTCTCTCCCAACCACCATTGGACTGACTATGCTCTCGCCGAGTACAAAAAGGACTTACTTATATGATAACTTACCAGTTCCTATTCCACATGACTATAAGTATCTATGATCTGTACCCAACGCCCTCGCTACATAATTCTAGTCTGATATTGCATTACGATGACTTTTTCTGCAACCAACTTAATGATGAACCCACCTACTAGATGATGTGATGGTTATAATGTGATGTTTATGTACAGTTCATTTGCCTAAGTCCCCTCTCCCTTATTTATGACCGCTGCAATAGGTATAGATAGGAAATAGGCCAGCAAGATGTCTTGGAAATGTTAAAGGGAGGACTGTGGAAAATTAATACAGTTTGGTGAACATTATCTACGCCATCTTGCCTTTCTCCGATGCCACACTTTCCGTCATGCACATCTGCCATATTTTAGCCGTCACGATCAGAATCACCCTCACGTAAGACCCCCCACACCGGTCATTCCCACTCTCACATGCCTTGCGCATAGGCAGCAGCCATTTTGAGCATCATGGTCTCCCGGCCCCTCGCTGATAGCCAGCGCGTCTCTCTCTCTCTCTCCTAACCTCGCAAACATCCCCCGCACGTTGACAACCCCCGCTCTCTCATGCCTTGGGTCATAAACCCCTCTTCAGCGCAGCTCCGCCACAGAATCCCATCCTGTTCCCAGCGCGACACCTCCCTTCATTCCTTTCATGGTCTCAGATCCCTTTGATGCAAACCCCCTTTTCCTGTGTCCCCGTTTGTCTTCCTTATTCCCAGGCCACCACCTGGCCCTGCGGATACTGTTTATTACCCCGTACAGTAGGAAGCTTCCCCTCCCCATCAAAAGACCCTCGAGCCGATCAAAGCCCCCACCCTATGAGATCCGATCAACCCCATGCATTCCGTGAATCGGCGGAATGCCCTGCTGCGCGACAATCATCACCTGTTGTGACCGGGGTGGGGAATTCAACTGTAAATGTATGTGGGAACGGGCCTGTAGGGGAGATTCCGAGGATGTTCTTTCAAATATCAAAGTGTTGCGAGAATGTGTTACGTGCAATAAAGGTCATAAACCCTAGTATAAGAGGCCAGGCCTCAGAAATGTGGTTAGAGCACCTCGTGATGATACTTGCTGTCTGAATTGATGTGTTCTCCTCCGGAGAGAATAAAATCCTCGTTTCCTGCCTTCCAGTCTCCAGCGCCTGCTTCTTCATTGATTAATATTGGTGGGTCATAGAGGCGACACCGCCGGGCAACATAAAAGGGTCTTTGGTTACTGGTTGTCTTTGAACCCCTTTTTCACACCCGTGGATGCCTGTATTTTAGCTAGTTTTAGTTTGAGGGTGCCGTTGTAACCCTCAACTAAACCAGCAGACTGGGGATGGTTTGCACTGTGGAACTTTTGTTTTATGCCTAAACCGGCACACACACTCTGCATAACTTTCCCTATAAACTCACTTCCGTTATCTGACCATACAATCCGTGGCATTCCGTATCTAGGGAAATATTCCTTGAGAAGAATTTTGGCAGTTGATAGGGCAGTATTGTCCTTCAGTGGATATGCTTTGATCCATCTGGAAAATGCACAGACTACCACCAGGACGTATTTTAGATTGTTACAACGATCCATGTGTATGAAATCTAGCTGAATTACTTCAAAGCGGCAGGAAGGAGGAGCGAAGTGACCAGCAGGAGTTGGGATTCCCTTGCCAGGATTATGCATCAAACATACCATACAATTTTTCACCACTCTCTCTGCACATTTACTAATCCCATCATTCTTCCAGACTGGAGCCAACATCTTGCAAATCCCTTTAGAACTAATGTGTGCTACTCCATGTGCCATTGTCACCACTGCAAGCACATATGCATCAGGCAACATCCAACGCTGTTGTTCCGACAAATCAATCCAACACCCACTTGAATCCAACTTGCTCGTACTTTCTTTCCATGCACGCTTTTCCTCCTCAGTTGCCTCTTTCTGAATCTCTTTCACACTTTCCACTGTATCCTCACACATTCCAGACTCGGAAATCCATCTTGCAGACGTAGCAACATACATTCTACTCATCATATCTCTAGCTGTCTGTTTAGCGGTCTCATCAGCAAAAGCATTCCCACGACCAACGTCATCCGTGATTGCTTTATGAGCACTGCATTTCACAATTGCAACTTCAGTCGGCAAGGTTAGAGATTCCAACAAGTCGTTAACTAGCTGACCATGTTGAATCTATCAGCCTGATTCATGTACGGGCCGTTTTGCGTGTCCCTAATAGCGAATCATAGCGATTCGCTATTGAGGACACGCAAAACGGCATTCATGTAGGAATTGCAACTTAAATAGCGATTCCTACATGTTCTTTATTTGCGAGTAGCAATTTGCTACTCGCAAATACTCCCCATTCATTCCTATGGGCCAAGAGGCCCATTGGAATGAATGGGGATTTGCGAGTAGCAATTTGCTACTCGCAACTGAGATAGCGATTTTAAGGGTGACAGGGGTGTCCAAAGGACGCCCTGTAGCACCCCTAAAATGCACTTATGGACAGGTGTTGCGCACACACATGTCCAAAGGACATGTGTGTGTGCTACATGCAACTTTGAAAAATACTTTTAAAAGCATTTTTCTGAGTTTTTGCTATTTACCGACAGGTCTGACCTGTCGGTAAATAGCGGCCCCAAAAGTCCAAAATCGCTATTATGTTGTGTGTCATGAATAGCATTTAAGGAATCTCTATTAGAGATTCCTTAAATGCCATTCCACGCAAATATGCGATTTCTTAAATAGCGATTTTTGCATTTGGTATCATGAATACCAAATGCAAAAATTGCGCTCGCAAAGGGCCAGATTCTGAGAATCTGGCCCTTTGCGAGTGCAATTTAGCTACATGAATCAGGCTGTTAGTCCCATGGGACGTAATGAAACCTCTTTCTTTCCACAAACGGCCAAAACTATGGGCCACGCCAAACGCGTACTGACTATCTGTGAACACATTCACTCTCTTTCCCTTAGCTAAAACACACGCTCTTGTTAGGGCGATTAACTCTGCAGCTTGGGCAGAATTCTGACTCAATCTTGCAGTTTCCACAATCGTTCTCAAAGTCGTTACTGCATAGGCAGCGGTCACATCACCATTCTCCAATTTAAAACATGACCCATCAACATACAACGTGCCATCTGGATCTGATAATGGGGTGTCTTTTAAATCAATTCGTCCTTTTGTCTCTTCCTCGGTTCTGAAACAACAATCATGGGGCTCGGAATCACTCGACTCTTGATTAGTCGGCAACAATGTTGCTGGATTCAATACATTGCATCTTTTGATTTGAATATGACTTGCTAGCAGTGTCAGCTCGTAGCCAGATAATCTAGCACTGGTAAGGTGTTGTGTCTTGGTTCTGTTCATGAGTGTATCCACAGCATGAGGAACCATGACCACTAGCATGTTATTCATCACCAAACCAGCAGATTGTCGAATGGAAGCCGCAGCTGCCGCTGTAGCTCTCAAACAACTAGGTAACGCTCTAGCTACCGGATCTAATGTTGATGAAAAATACGCACAAGGGCGTTGTTTATCACCGAATTTCTGTGTCAGGACACTCAACGCGCAACCTTCTCTTTCGTGAACATAGAGCGTGAATGGCTTACTGTAGTCGGGTGTACCCAATACAGGAGCTGAACACAATGCTTTTCGTAACTCAGAAAAACTCTCCTGACATTCAGCAGACCATGGCACCGGACTCGGAACACCTTTCCCAGTCAAAGCTACCAATGGTTTTGCTAAAAGAGAAAAATTTGGGATCCACTGCCTACAGTACGAGGTTATACCTAAAAAGGCACGTACTTCTCTCTGTGTGCGAGGAACACTCATCTGCGTAATTGCTTTTATTCTCTCTGGGGTCAACTTCCTTCCCTCCTTTGACAAGAGATGACCTAGGTAGGTCACTTCTTGGCAGCAGTATTGCATTTTCGAAGGTGATACCTTGTGATTCAAATTGGACAAATGATGCAATAACGAAATCGTAGTTGCTTTGCAAGTTTCCTTGTCATCGGCAGCCACTAGAAGGTCATCTACATACTGCACTAGAGCAGAACCTGGAGGAAGTGCAAAGGAATCTAACTGACTTTTTAATGCCTGACTGTAAATGGATGGGCTTTCACAATAGCCTTGTGGAGCGCGTTTAAATCTGAAGCTTCGACCTCCTAGACAGAAGCCGAAAATATCTCTGCTTTCTTCGGCTATCGGAATGCTGAAAAAGGCATTCTTTAAGTCGATGACTGAAAACCATGTGGCTGTAGCAGGAATCAACGTTAACAAGGCAGTAATGTCTGGAACCACAGGAAACTGCGGAACCACAATCTTATTAACCTCTCTGAGATCGATAACAAACCTATATACTGGAGGCTTTGTAGGATCAGTTCGTTTCAAAATCGGTAATACAGGACTGTTACAGACATTTCCTCTAGTTTCTTCAACCACACCTTTCTTAATCAAATCTTGTACAATCAATAAAAGTGCACGTTCACCTTGACTAGAGATTTTGTATTGAGGAATTCGTGGAAATTTTACATTTGCTTTCAAAGTGACTACATATGGTGGTATTTCCAAAAGGCCTACATCATTAGGACCAGTCGCCCAAAGAGTATCAGGGAGTGAACGCAGCTCTGGCGGGAGTGCATCCATTGACAAGTACATCGGAGAGGTGATTCTTTTACCCAATGTAAGCTGTACTCCTTCCGGAGAACAGTACAATGTCGCATATAGGCGTTTTAACAAGTCTAAACCAAGCAGATTTTCATTACAACCTGTCGTCAAAATCAGAGGTGCTTTCAATTGACACGGTCCAACAGAAATAGACAAAGGACCAGATACGGGGTTGTAAACAGGGGCGCCTGAAAAACCTACAGAAACATTTGTTAAGCCGGACAAAGGTGCGCCAGGGAGTTTCGCATGAATGATAGAACTTTTTGCGGCACCAGTATCCAACAGAAACGGTTCGACTACACCTGATGTTGCTACTGCGACATAAGGCCCACTCTGATCCACTGGAACTGATACTACTCCCTCTCTCTGTCCATGGCTGTCCTAGTACTCATTTTGCTGAAATCCTTCACCCACTTCACAATAGTCCTCAACATGATACTGTTGAGATCTATTTTGTTGGGCAGACTGTCCATTTCGTTGATCAAAGTGATTGGAAGGGCGATCATTCGTCTGTGGAGGCATAGCACCTCGTCCTCGACCTCTAGAATTCTGCACAAAACCACCACGACCTCTCTGAGCTGCGGCTGCGTTATTTTGCGCTAAGACTGGACACTCATTCTTATAATGACCCTCTTTCTTACAATACGCACACTGATTCCACTGATATTGTGGTCTCTGAGAACCATAATCTGTCCTTTGATACGATCCTTGCTGCGTATTAGTCTGATTCATGCGAGGCGGATATGCCTGTTGCAAAAGAACTTTAGTCTTTAAGTCTTTCGTTTTCTTATCTGATTTCTCTTTCTCCTCTTTATCCCTGTTTTCATAATACTGTGCAGTTGCAAGTATTTGCGCAGTTGTAGAGACAGCCCACGCACTCTCGGAATCTTTTAATTTATTGCATAGCTCAGGTAGCAAATTGTGTACAAATTTATCGACAAACAATCTCTGTCCTCCTTCTGTGCTCATATCCTGACCACTATGATCTACAAAAGTCTCTTCGAACCTCGTGAAGAAATCGGAGACACTTTCGTCTTTCTTTTGCCTGCATGCGGACAACTTGTCCCAGTTAACACGCAGTGCTGGCATCAGAGTCTTCATTAAGTCGATTATCCTACCTGGAAGATTAGCAATTAGAGGTTCGGGTTTGGAACCACCTATTTGCTGACCATCTGCTGCAATGATAGCTGCCCAATCACCACCTAGGGCAACTGGATGATTCTCTTTACGTATCTTAGCCCAAATTGGTTGTGGGACTACATTCCCAAATAACATGTCAATGTCCGCTAGATTCATAACACAAGCCTCAACTGTCTGTGCTAACTCCTTATAGTACCCAGCAGGATTCTTACGCGGATCTGGCAAGGCCTGCTTCACTGCTAACACTTCGGCTCGCTTCCACGGAATGTGTATCCATACTCTCTGGAATTGCGCCGGAGCGGCTGCAATACCACGAACCGCATCAGCTTGCACAGCATCGCGCCAAATTGGAGGAACCTCCCTCATTGGATATTGGCGATTCTGCTTCGTACTACTTTTCTCTAAGTCTCTCGGTGAACGAAGTGATGGATCATTCCTATAACTTAAAATCAGTTCCATCGCTTCTTTTATATTTGGACCTACTATCATTCCTGCAGCAAACTCTTTCTGGACCTTAATTAAGTCTTCTAAATTTGATTCAGAGTCATCTTCTTCTAGTTCCTCACGTAAAAGAGAGCACATCTCGTCGAAGACATATCGTTGCGTTGGTTCATTCCATTGCATAAATGTATCTAGTACATCTCTCGTACTATATCTCCTACTCTTCGAAATCCATCGGAGAGCCGTGGAATCTAATATTCCCCGTTCCTAAGTACTTGGGAGCTGACTACGTCTTTGTACAAAGTCAGAAGTAGGGGTCTTAATTAAAGATTTATAGAAAGGAGACAGAATGTTAGAGACAGAATCAGTTATTCTTCGACGAACAGAAAGCGGAGTCATAATACTGGCAGATGCGGAGAACACAGTAGCAGTTGGAACAGATAGCGGGACAGTAGGAGTATCGAGTAAGATAGCTTGTGAAACAGTAGGTGTAAGCGATACAGGTATAGGTAGAGAAGTC